>NC_053027.1:46960472-47171771 GCF_003073215.2 Triticum urartu | reverse complement strand
CCATTGTGGCACATCTTACTAATTGAATGATATAGCTACCCTATTCACTAATGATGAGAAAACTCGCTACTATTATATTCTTAAATTATTTCCGTTCTCATTAAAGGGTGATGCTAATATATGGTTTAATTCTCTTGATCCTGGTTGTGTGCGTAGTCCCCAGGATATGATTTACCACTTCTCTGCTAAATATTTCCCCGCTCATAAGAAACAAGCTGCTTTAAGGGAAATATATAATTTTGTGCAAATTGAAGAAGAGAGTCTCCCACAAGCTTGGGGGAGGCTTCTCCAATTACTTAATGCTTTGCTTGATCATCCTCTCAAGAAAAATGAAATACTTGATATCTTTTATAATGGACTAACCGATGCTTCCAGAGATTACCTGGATAGTTGTTGTCGGTGTCAAAATCGGCGGATCTCGGGTAGGGGGTCCCGAACTATGCATCTAGGCCGCATGGTAACAGGAGGCAGGGGACACGATGTTTTACCCAGGTTCGGGCCCTCTTGATGGAGGTAAAACCCTACGTCCTGCTTGATTGATATTGATGATATGGGTAGTACAAGAGTACATCTACCACGAGATCAGAGAGGCTAAACCCTAGAAGCTAGCCTATGGTATGATTGTATGTTATGGTTGTTGTCCTACGGACTAAAACCCTTCGGTTTACATAGACACCGGAGAGGGTTAGGGTTACACAAGGTCGGTTACAAAGGAGGAGATATCCATATCCGTATTGCCTAGCTTGCCTTCCACGCCAAGTAGAGTCCCATCCGTACACGAGACGAAGTCTTCAATCTTGTATCTTCATAGTCTAACAGTCCGGCCAATGGAGATAGTCCGGCTGTCCGGAGACCCCCTAATCCAGGACTCTCTTAGTAGCTCTTGAACTAGGCTTCAATGACGATGAGTCCAGCACGCAGTATTGTCTTCGGCATTGCAAGGCGGGTTCCTTCTCCGAATACATCATAGAAGAATTTGAATATGAGGATAGTGTCCGACCCTACAAAATAAGTTCTACATTCCACCGTAGAGAGAATAATATTTTCGCAGATCTAATTTGCTGGCTTGTTTTGGCAGCATGACATTACATCATGGCCCGGTGATTATTCGAACCGTTTCTTTTAACCAGCCCCGCACATAATGCGAGGCAGTTTTTCGACACGTCTTGTCAAAGGAGAGATCATGTCCCCTTATTACGGGATTCTCATCAATACGGGCGTGGGTAACCCAACCGCGCCATCAATTGCAGCGCTTGGGGGATAAGCGAGTTTTACCGGGCAAGTGGGGACGCTTAGTTTCGTCCGCCCATATAAAGGGATAAGGATTCACCTTTCTATTCACGCCTTCTTCCTCCCTTACTCATCTGTTTTCGCACACTCGAGCTCTAGCGCCCAAGTCCGCACTTCCCACCTCAACCTTCTCCAATCATGTCCGGAGCGGGAGGCAGGTGGATGGTCTCCTCCGTCACGGAGGGAGACATCAAGAAGCTACACGGAGCCGGATACCTAGCCGCGAACATCGCGCATCGGCTGCCCGCCGCGGGGCAGATCGTCCCTACCCCGAAACCTCACGAGAGGGTAGTTTTCCTTCACCACTTCCTCTGCGGACTAGGGTTTCCCCTCCATCCATTCGTCCGTGGTCTCATGTTCTACTACGGGCTGGACTTTCATGATCTGGCCCCGAACTTCATCCTCAACATTTCGGCGTTCATCGTCGTGTGCGAGGCTTTCCTCCGCATCCGGCCCCACTTCGGCCTGTGGTTAAAGACCTTCAATATCAAGCCGAAGGTGGTACGAGGCCAACAAGCAGAATGCGGTGGAGCCATGGTGGGCAAGATGCCCAACGTCATATGGCTCGAAGGCTCATTTATGGAGACAATAAAGGGATGGCAGTCAGCGTGGTTCTACATCACCGAGCCGCGCGACGCCAAATGGGCAGCGGCCCCCGAGTTTCGATCCGGATTCCCTACACGACTCACTTCCTGGAAGGAGAAGGGCCTGTCGTGGGGTTCATCGGTGGAGCTGGACGGACTCCAGAAATGTATCCGGAGTATGGCAAGCAAGAAGCTCAAGCTCGTCAACATAGTCCAAGTTATGCTCATCCGCCGGATCCTCCTGTGTCAACAATGGGATTTTACCTTATGGGAATTCGACCCGGCCCAGCACCAGACTCTGACCGAGCTCTTTGATACGACGCACAAGGACGTCTGGAAGGTGCTGTTCAAGGGCGTCGAGGTCCCTCCTTCTCTCGCCGAGGATCGTGGACTAAGCGCAAAGCGCCTAGCGCGTTTGGTGAGTTCAATACGTCCCGTAAGACATTTATTTTCCCTAGCTTAATTATGTGCGGGGTCTAATCTCCAGGCCTTTGACAGGACTGGGTGGAGATGTCGGGGTAGATCGACTGTCCGACTCCTTTGCCCGAAGATACTGCGGGCGCTCTCCTGACGGAGATGCTGACTTCGGCTCCTTACAAGGTGCCGGAGAAGACCAAGAAGGCCAAGGGAACCCGAAAGAGTTCCCGGCGCCAGGTGTTATCGGTCTCATCGTCTGATAACTCTGCGGCACACTCCTCGCCCGAAGATGAGGAGGAAGAAGAAAATGCTCCCCCTCCAGACGGGGGAGAAAAGAAAAGGAAGGCCACCCCAACTGGGGAGGCCGAAGGGTCCAAGAAGGGGAGGACTCTCCTTCCGGACAGTTCCACCACCGCCGACGAGGGCGAAGACGAGTGGTTGCCCCGGGCCAAGCCCCCGAGGAGATCGTAAGTATTCGGATACCAGAGTAACTCATAGAATTCCTTTGTCGCACTGCTTTCCCTAACGCCGAACATGATTATGCAGGCCGCCGCGAACCAGCATTGATGTATCATCGGATGGCTCCTTGGGCTTGTCAGACATGGATAGCGATCCAGTCCCGACCGCCACCTCCCCTCATCCTGCCGACGATGCCGAGGTGTTGTCTCAAGAGGCATCGTATCGAGGGGAGACAGTCCCAGAGGCGCCTCAAGGCGACCTTCCGGACTCCGGGAGCCGAGGGGACGGGGCCCCTGAGAGCTCCGAGTTCGGCCCTCAGCCGAACACCACGCCAGAACCTCCAGCGGTTCCAGGCTCGGGCAGGCGGCCTCCTTCTAAGAGGGGCAGGACGCCTGTGCCGGTGACCTCTGTCCATCCAGAGGCGCCGGAAAATCTGCTAGAAGCGCTTCGCAGCGCTTCCATCAACGAGGAGCAGCGCACTATCATGAGTGCGGTGATCCAGAAGGTTTAGTCCGCCAAGAGCGGATTGACTGAAGCCTGTGCCAGCCTTCTAATAGGCTTCGAGGTAAGTGTTAAAATGTAGTAGAAATATTACCGCACAGACAGTAGCCCCTGATGCTTTGTTCGGTGTTCACAAAGAAAAGCCGAACAGAGGATCAAATAATATTGCAGGAGTCTAATATAAGTGTGTCAATATGCATATGCAGGCTTCGCTGCTGGCGTCCGCCGCACTAACTGCGGAGGTCGCCGTACTGAAGCAGGACCTCGAGGGGTCCAGGAAAGAGCTCGGCCTTGCCAAGAGGCAGCTCGAGGAGAACAAGGGTAAGTAGTACCCTGTCTTATGTATATATATAAAAGAGGACGCGATTGCAAAATGACAGGATCATCGTATGTTTGCCAGGGGCCACGACCGAGGTGGCGGCCCTGAAGCAAGCGCTAACCAAGGCCGAAGATAAAGTAGCCAAGGAGCGCACCGAGCGAGAGAAGCACGAGGCTCGGGTGGGCGAGTTGCAGCAAGAGCTCCAAGCCCTTGTGGCGAAGCATGAGGCGTTGGAGCTTGACTCCAAGATGCGGGAGTCTGAACTTGCCGCGGCCCTCGAGAGTGTAAAAAGTGCCAAGGCCTAAGCCCAAAAGGCCCTCCAAGAGATCGACGCGATGAAGAAGATAGCGGCGGGTAAGGCTTTCTATATGCAAAGCAAGCATGTAAAAGTAAATTACCGATTACTTACCCGGATCTGGAGCTCTTCAGGAGCATTCGCAGATTTGCCCCGCAGTGTGTCCGATGCCGCACAATTTTACTAGGTCGAGGACGGAAGCTCGACGGAGAAGCTGTTCTGGTCTCAGTATGCTGAGGCCGAACATCCGGTGCCAATGAGCGACCAGCTGAAGCAGATGGTCGAGCTACATAAGGCGGCCGATCAGGCCATGAAGAGCTTTATAGTCCGGCTGTGGCCTGGCGACGCCCTTCCGAACAGCTTCTTCGGCCTGGTGAGGCGGCTTGTGGATGCCTGCCCGCGGCTGGAGGTCGTCAAGCGATCTGTCTGCATTGAAGGTGCACACCGGGCTTTTGCCCGTGTGAAATTGCAGTGGGTCAAGCTAGACGCCGTGAAGCTGATCAAGGAGGGGCCGCCGGAGGGCAAGGAGCACCGCCACCCCAAGATGTACTATGAGGGTGTTCTGCCGGGTGCCCGTCTCATCGCGGATGAGTGTTCAAAAGATGTAATATTTGAATGAGACTTGCTCGTGTGATCCTGTATGATGAAAACTTGTTTCATATGCGCTATGCAACGCTTGTGTGAATTTAAAATATTACCTTCTGTTTGGCCATTTATCCAATCTGAGAGATGGCTAGTCCTCGGCTTCTACCCCCATGCAACGAGTGCTGGGGTGTTCGGGATAAACCAGAGCACTCTTGTTCCCATATTTGGGTCCTTCGAGGGAGGTGCTCAGCACAACGAACAAGGCAACCGGACTAATAATGCTTTATCACTCTCACTTAGCCATAGAATTCTATAATTTTAAATTTCGGCGAAGCCCCTAGTATTCGGAAGGCCGAATTTGGGGCGCGATACACGCCTTTAAGCCGGACAGGGCCGGCCCCTCGCTCTAAGCGGCATAAGTCTTTAGGGACTTGAAAACCTCGCCGAACAGCGACCAGTCTCTCGCCTTATCATGACAGTCAGTTTTAGCTTTCTCTACTGAGGTGCTGAACCCAGCAGAACCGGGGCACAATCGCAGTAGTTCTCCTAGCGCTACCTTAGCCAATAGAGCGGAACGTAAGGTACCAAAACATAGGAGCCGGGCAAACCCAACATTTGACCAAAGACATGATTCGGAGCTGATGCATATAATGCTATAAGTTCGGGGTGCCGCACTTGTGAAAGTGTTCGGACTTTTCACACCGCATTGTGGGGTACGTAAGCCCCTGGTGTATTGGCCGTACCATAGTGTACGGTTGCAAGGCATCATTAATGAACACATAGATATATATATATATAACAAGAATGCAATAATAGTCGTAATGTCATGCATTGTTTATAAAAAATTGCGTTAAAGCAAAGTGATACAGATAGTGCGATAAGCAAAGAGTAGGACTATGTCCCTTCCAAGGGCAAGCTGAGGAATGATATTAAATTGAATATTTCACTCATTACTGTAATCAACCTGGGAATTCCGTGGAATAACGTAGCTGTCTGCCTCCTTGGTTGCTGCATCATGTGTTCGGCAATAGTGCTGCCGGACAGTGTTTCCAAAGATTAAGGTCCTGAAAGGAAAAGAAAAATAACCGAACGGGAAGCCCCTAGTGCGGTTTAGGCCGCGTCTTGGGGCGTGCCGCAGTTGTGCCCCCCTCCCCACCTGTGCCCATGGTATTTTTAATGCGTAATTATGTACGTGCGGCATGAGTTTCGCCGCTGGGCTAGGATTGGGGTTGCCGCCGTATTGCTACGCGAGCTCAGATCGCGCCAGGCGGTCTATTTGCCGATTGCCCCGAGCGCGCTTGAAGGTGTCCGGGCTGTGAAGCGCCGAACTGGTTGATTGCCTTGAGAGGCTGCTTTGCGTTTCTGCTGCGAGGGCTGTAGTGTGCTCCTCTGTTCGGAGAGAGCGATGTGTTTCCATTGACTGTAATAACTCCGCGAGGTCCTGGCATCTTGAGCTTGAGGTATGCATAATGTGGTATCGCATTGAATCTAGCAAATGCGGTTTGCCCGAGCAGCGCGTGATAACCACTGCGGAACGGGACTATATCGAAGATTAACTCTTCGCTTCGGAAGTTATCCGGGGATCCGAAGACCACTTCCAGTGTAATTGAGCCTATGCAATGGGCCTCTACACCTGGAATGGCGCCCTTAAAGGTCGTTTTTGTGGGTTTGATCCTTGAGGGGTCTATACCCATTTTGCACACTGTGTCCTGATAAAGCAGGTTCAGGCTGCTGCCGCCGTCCATAAGGACTCGAGTGAGGTGAAATCCGTCGATGATTGGGTCTGGGACCAGTGCGGCGAATTCGCCATGACGGATACTAGTGGGGTGGTCTCTGCGATCGAAGGTGATCGGACAGGAGGACCAAGGGTTGAACTTTGGGACGACTGGCTCCAGCGCATATACGTCCCTGAGCGCGCGCTTCCGCTCCCTCTTGGGATGTGGGTCGCGTATATCATGTTCACCATCCGCACTTGCGGGGGAAACCTCTTATGCCCTCCGGTGTGCGGTTGCCGGGGCTCCTCCTTGTCATCGCTATGCGGCCGCTTGTCCTTGTTTTCGGCAATTAACTTGCCGGCCTGCTTGAACACCCAACAATCCATGTTGGTGTGATTGGCTGGCTTGTCTGGCATGCCGTGTATTTGACACGAGCGATCGAGTATACGGTCCAAGCTGGACGGACCCGGCGTACTTTGTTTGAATGGCTTTTTCCGCTGACCGGGTTTAGAGCCTTTGAATCCGGCATTGACTGCCGTATCCTTAGTATTTTCACTGTTAATGCGGTGCTTATGCTTGTTGCGACGTGACATGCTATTGCCGTCCTTGGTATCTGAGGTACCATGGTTCTTTGATATGTTATTACTGCAAGCCAGCCAGTTGTCTTCTCCCGCACAAAAGCGGGTCATGAGCGTCGTGAGAGCTGCCATAGATTTCGGCTTTTCCTGACCAAGGTGCTGGGCTAGCCACTCGTCTCGGATGTTGTGCTTGAAAGCTGCTAAGGCCTCCGCATCCGGACAGTCAACGATTTGATTTTTCTTTGTAAGGAACCGAGTCCAGAATTTCTTGGCCGACTCTTCTGTCTGCTGAACTATGTGGCTCAAATCATCGGCGTCTGGTGGTCGCACATAAGTGCCCTGAAAGTTGTCGAGGAATGTGGCTTCTAGATCTTCCCAACAGCTAATGGAGTCCGCTGGCAAGCTGTTAAGCCAATGCCGCGCTGGTCCTTTGAGCTTTAGTGGGAGGTATTTGATGGCGTGTAAGTCATCACCACGGGCCATGTGGATGTGGAGGAGGAAATCCTCAATCCATATTGCGGGATCTGTTGTGCCGTCGTATGATTCAATATTTACAGGTTTGAAACCTTCTGGGAATTGATGTTCCATTACTTCGTCTGTGAAGCATAAGGGGTGTGCGGCGCCTCTGTATTGGGCTATATCGCGACGCAGCTCGAATGGGTCTTGCCCGCTGTGTTCGGCCCGGCCGGATTTGCTTTTACTGTATCCGGCGTGACGTTTGTCGTCTCGCAGAGTGGTGCACCCTCGTGATCCGTAGATCAATCTTGTATGCTTTGCCTTGTCCTCCAATATGTCTCATAGGTCTGGCGTATCTCCCCATGCCTTTTTATTTGAATGGCGTTGGGGTGGAGCTGAGCTTTTGGCTGGAATGCCTCTCTATCGCAGCCACGAGGTAGCCGATCAGCCGTATCATACGCTTCTTTCTCCAATCGGGGTAGTAACCTGCGCCTTGGGTAACTTTTGGAGGGGCGCTCAAGTTTATATTCCTCGGCCGCGAGGACTTCAGTCCATCTGTCAGCTAGCAGATCTTGATCAGCTTGAGGCTGTTGCTGCTTTTTCTTCAGGCTATTTGCCGTGGCCATAAGCCGGCGCTTGAAGCGCTTTTGTTTGACGGGATCCTCTGGTACGGCGAATTCATCGTCGCCGAGGCTTGCCTAGTCTTCGGAGGGGGGCATGTGATTGTCATCCTCCTCCTCTCCGTCTGCCGCTCTCTCAGGAGAGCTGGCTCCTCCATCCTCCTGCTCTAAATCTTGCTGGAGGGGTTTGTTGTTTTCTTCGGCACTATCCGGAGTGTTATTATCTCCTGTGTCGGTATCACCACTTTTGCTTTGGCGGGACTTAGAGCGGCGCCGCTAACGTCGGCATTTAGGTTGCTTCTTGGAGGGGTCGTCCTCTGCTATCTCGTCCCCATTGCCTTCTTTGGGTGTATCCACCATGTATATGTCATATGACGAGGTGGCTTTCCAGTGCCCTATAGGTGCTGGTTCATGTTCGTCTCCTACATCGTCGTCCATACCGTCGATGTCTTTGGAGTCGAAGTCGAGCATGTCGGTTAAATCATCGACAGTGGCTATGAAGTGGGTGGTGGGTGGGCGTCGAATTTCTTCGTCGTCCGCATCCCAATCCTGTTGGCCATAATCCGGCCAGGGCTCTCCTAACAAAGAGAGAGACCTTAGTGAATTCAGAATGTCGCCGAAGGGCGAGTGCTGAAAGATATCCGCGGCGGTGAATTCCATGATCGGCGCCCAATCAGATTCGATTGGCAGGGGCACGGATGGTTCGGAGTCCGGAAAAGAGTCCGGCACCTTGGAGTCACGGGCTGCGCAGAGGGTTAGGCTGGTGTTCGGCTCGATCGCCGTTGAGACTGCAGCCCCTGAGGCGGTGTCTAACCACCCATCTTCGACTGGTGCAGTTGGCTCCGAGCTAAGGGTCGGAGCTGATGCGGGCGCAGCCGCTGGGGTACTGTTCGGCGGCAGAGCTAGGTCATACCCATCGTGACAGTGCGGCGCGCCCGGCTGTGGCTCGAATCCGTCGAAGATCAAGTCTCCGCGGATGTCGGTCGTGTAGTTCAAACTTCCAAATCTGACCTGATGGCCAGGGGCGTAGCTTTCAATCTGCTCCAGATGGCCAAGCGAATTAGCCCGCAGTGCAAAGCCGCCGAATACGAAGATCTGTCCGGGGAGAAAAGTCTCACCCTAGACCGCATCGCTCTCGATGATAGTAGGAGCCATCAAGCCTAATGGCCACGACACAGAGGAACTCTTAATGAAATCACCAATGTCGGTGTCAAAACTGGCGGATCTCGGGTAGGGGGTCCCGAACTGTGCGTCTAGGCCGGATGGTAACAGGAGGCAGGGGACACGATGTTTTACCCAGGTTCGGGCCCTCTTGATGGAGGTAAAACCCTACGTCCTGCTTGATTGATATTGATGATATGGGTAGTACAAGAGTAGATCTACCACGAGATCAGAGAGGCTAAACCCTAGAAGCTAGCCTATGGTATGATTGTATGTTATGGTTGTTGTCCTATGGACTAAAACCCTTCGGTTTACATAGACACCGGAGAGGGTTAGGGTTACACAAGGTCGGTTACAAAGGAGGAGATATCCATATCCGTATTGCCTAGCTTGCCTTCCACGCCAAGTAGAGTCCCATCCGGACACGAGACAAAGTCTTCAATCTTGTATCTTCATAGTCTAACAGTCCGGCCAATGGAGATAGTCTGGCTGTCCGGAGACCCCCTAATCCAGGACTCCCTCAGTTGTGTTGGTTGTGTTTTCAGGGAAAGAACAGTTGATCAAGCTGAAATTCTATTGAATAATATGTTGACTAATGAAAATAATTGGACACTTCCTGAACCAACTCCTAAGCCAACTCCGAAGAAAAGAGGTATTCTATTTCTCAGTCCTGAAGATATGCAAGATGCAAAAAAATCTATGAAAGAAAAAGGTATAAAAGCTGAAGATGTTCAGAATTTACCTCCTGTTGAAGAAATACATGGTCTTAATTCATCACCTATTGAAGAAACACACGGTCTCGATAACCCGACACAGGTAGTAAAGGTAAATTCTCTCTGTAGATATGATAAAGCCGAAATCCCTCCTGCTAAGTTTGCTAGCCAATGTTTGGATGAATTTGATAACTTTATGGTTAAGCAAGAAGATTTTAATGCTTATTTTGGTAGACAACTGAAACATAATGCTTATATGATTGAACACTTGAGTGATTATATGGCTAGTGTTAAAGGTGAACTTAAACTTATTAGTAAACATGCTTCTATGGTTACCACTCAAGTAGAACAAGTACTTAAAGCTCAGAATGATTTGCTCAATGAATTAAATAGTAAGAAGAATGATAATGATGTTAGAGTTATGACTAGATGTGGTAAAATGACTCAGGAGCCTTTGTATCCTGAGGGCCACCCTAAGAGAATTGAGCAAGATTCTCAGAGAAGTACTATAGATGCACCTAGTCCTTCTAAAAGGAAGAGAAAGAAAAATGATAGGACTTTGCATGCTTCTAGTGAACCTGTTATTGACACACCTGAGAATCCCAATGATATTTCTATCTCTGATGCTGAAACACAATCTGGTAATGAACATGAACCTAGTGATAATGTTAATGATGATGTTCATGTTGATGCTCAACCTAGCAATGATAATGATGTAGAGATTGAACCTGCTGTTGATCTTGATAACCCACAATTAAAGAATCAAGGTTATGATAAGAGAGACTTTGATGCTAGGAAGCATGGTAAAGAAAGAGAACCATGGGTTTAGAAACCCATGCCTTTTCCTCCTAAACCATCCAAGAGAAAGGATGATGAGGATTTTGAGCGCTTTGCTGAAATGATTAGACCTATCTTTTTGCGTATGCGTTTGACTGATATGCTTAAAATGAATCCTTATGCTAAGTATATGAAGGATATTGTTACAAATAAGAGAAAGATACTGGAAGCTGAAATTTCCACCATGCTTGCTATTTATACTTTTAAGGGTGGAATACCAAAGAAACTTGGAGATCTAGGAGTACCAACTATACCATGCTCTATTAAAAGAAACTATGTTAAAACTGCTTTATGTGATCTTGGAGTCGGTGTTAGTGTTATGCCTCTCTCTTTATATCGTAGTTTTGATTTGAATAAGTTGACACCTACTGAAATATCTTTGCAAATGGCTGACAAATCAACTGCTATACCTGTCGGTATTTGTGAGGATGTGCCTGTTGTGGTTGCAAACGTTACTATTTTAACGGACTTTTTTATTCTTGATATTCCCGAGGACGATAGTATGTCTATTATTCTCGGAAGACCCTTTTTGAATACTGCAGGGGATGTTATTGATTGCACCAAAGGCAATGTCACTTTTCATGTTAATGGTAATGAGCATACGGTACACTTTCTGAGGAAACAACCTCAAGTCCACAGTGTCAATTCTATTGGAAAATTTTCAATAATCACTATTGGAGGTTTTGAATTTCCTCTTCCTACTGTCAAGAAGAAATATGATATTCTTATTGTTGGGGACATTCATATCCCCGTTGAGGTAACCTAGTGTTATTCGAAAATTCTCCGGTTTCATGTTATTCGAAATGAGTTTGTTAACAAGACCTGATCAACCTTGTTAGTGGATTCCTTTTGATGAGCATGAGATGGGTGAATTTAGAAAACACAACTCTCTGTACCATCTTTTTACTTTATGTTATTTATATTAAATAAAGCAAAAATAGTAATTTCTGTTGGTTTTCTAAATTATCCGTGCAATAAAAAATACCCCGAAAATAAAAGTTCTCCAAATGCCCTGAAAATTAAATATGATTTTTTCTAGAATATTTGAGAATATCTGGCACTGAGAACACACCAGGGGGAGCAAGCACCTGGCCACGAGGGTCCAAGGCGCGCCCCCTGCCTCGTGGGCCCATGGTGGCTCCCCTCCACTTATTCCAGCCACCACACACTCCTTCTTCCTCCCAAAAAAATCACCAACCAGCTTAAGCATGAGTTCTAGCTCATCTTGCTGCCATTTTCGATCTCCTAGCTCAAAGCTCCATTCACAAAACTGCTTTGGGGGATTGTTCTTTGGTATGTGACTCCTCCAATGGTCCAATTAGTTTTTGTTTTAGTGCTTTATTCATTACAAATTTTTTCTTCTTAGGTGACCCTGTTCTTGAGCTTGCATGTCAAATTTATATGGTCAAAAGTAGTTTTAATGCATGATATTGCCTCTAGGCACTTGTAGGAGTAGTTTCTATCAATTTTGTTGAGTTTGGTTCACTTTTATTTTAAGTTACTAAAAAAATTCAGATATTTGCCAGAGGAAGAAATATGTTTAGGAAAATGTACCAAGGTGGTTCTTCAAGGAAGCAAGGACCCAGGCCCGCAATACGCGATGCGGACGATGAACCACCGAGGGACGCTCAAGTGCGGCCTTGTGAATAGCCGTCAGAGGATTTCATGGTCTAAGCAGGAATTAAAGAGGAATTTGAAGCATATGTGCGTAATGCCGATCTTGAGAGCTTCGAGGCAGATAAGTGCCGGCAATACCTCTATTTAACTGATTCATTTGTGAGAAGGTTTAAATTTTCATCCTCGCGCAATTCACAAACTGTCATGTTTGATCTTTATGATAAATCTTATACCATGGATTTAGAGGATTTTAATACTGCTTGCAAACTCCCACAATGGGGTAGTGCTAGTGAACCTAGAAAATCTGAGCTTAGAAATTTTCTTGCTAGTATTACAGTGGGGGAATCTAGAGATATAACACAAGCCACCATAGGGAGCATTCATTTTCCCGCTATACATTATTTTGCTCTCTTCATAGGAAGGTGCATAAACGGTAAAGATGAAGCATGTCACATGTGTGTACCTGATCTTAGCGTTCTCAGGAGCGCTATTTTAGGAGATAAACAATACAACTTGGGGGAAATTGTTGCACGTAGGTTGCATAATAATCGTATTCATGAAGATTTCTTTGGTGGAATTTATGCAACTCGTATAGCTAACTTTATTGAGATACTCATACATAGAGATGATATTGAGTTGCCTCCTTCTTATCTAGATTATGATGCTATGGTTCCTCATCAGTTTGTTGAGAGGAACGATCAGTTCCTCCAGTACCGACTAATCTTTGACAAACAACGCACCTATCACGTCGCTCTCCCTGCTCCTGCTTTCTTTGACTTTCAGGCAAAAGGGAGATATATTATAACCAGGGAGGAGGCGACCGAGTACGAGAGGAGGGCGGAGGCAGCTCGCCTCCAAGCTGCAGCTCATTAGGCAATTGCCGCTGCATCTCAGTATGATCCCAGCTACAACTTTGGATATCCGCCACGCCAGCCGTGGCCATAGACCAACTTAGGCCAAAAGCCTAAGCTGGGGGGGTACGTACTTCTCACCGACATTACATTCCTGTTCACACACTCATGCTAGTTGTCGGTGCTCGTACTTTTTCATTGTATCATCCATGCTAGTTTATTTCCCTTTTATGCTTTCTTCTTGTGTGTTTGATAAACCTTAGAAAAACAAAAAAAATAGTTGTAGCTTTTAGTTAGTTTACTTTTCATACTGTAGTAGTAGTAATTAAAAAGAAAACCCCAAAAGATTTCTCATTCTTCTTTTGCTTGTTGGGAGCTTTCTTGTGTAAATAGTTTTGTTTCTTTTCTTTGGGGTCGAGAAGAGAAGACCATAATGAAAATGTTGAGTGGCTCTCTTATGCATTATTATTGATCTAACAAAGAGCCCATATTACTCTGTCTTCTCTCTTGAATTGAATGCTTGCAGATTCCAGCTTAGTCCAATGCACGTGCACTATTATTATTATCCACACTATTCGGTCGTGCAAGTGAAAGGCAATAATGATGATATATGATGAACTTATTGAGATGAGAAAAGCTGGTATGAACTCGACCTCTCTTGTTTTTATAAATATGATTAGTTCATCATTCCTGATTCAGCCTATTATGAAAGAAACATATTTGCAATGACAATTAGAGATTGTAGTTGCTTATGCCATGCTTAATTAGCTAGGAGTTTATAATGGTTTACCTTGCGTGCCAACATGCTATTAAAATGGTTGTGATGTGGTATGATAGGGTGGTATCCTCTTTTGAACGATTCGAGTGGCTTGACTTGGCGCATGTTCACGCATGTAGTTGAAACAAAATCAACATAGCCTCCATGATATTTATGTTCATGGTGCATTATATCCTACTCATGCATGCATTCGGTGTTGATTAATTTTAATGCATGTTCATGACTGTTGTCGCTCTCTAGCTGGTTGCTTCCCAGTCTTTTTCTACCCTTCACTTGTACTAAGTGGGAATACTGCTTGTGCATCCAATTCCATAAACCCCAAAGTTGTTCCATATGAGTCCACCATACCTACCTATATACGGTATCTACCTGCCGTTCCAAGTAAATTTGTATGTGCCAAACTCTAAACCTTCAAATAAACATTCTGTTTTGTATGCTCGAATAGCTCATGTATCAACTAGGGATGTCTGTATCTTCCATGCTAGGCGGGTTATTCTAAAGAGGAGTGGACTCCGCTCCTCACTCACGAGAAAATGGCTGGTCATCGGGATGCCCAGTCCCATGCTTTATGTAATTCATATCAAAATAACTGCAAACAAAACTCCCTCAGGACTCTTGTTAGTTGGAGGCACTCGTTGTTTCGAGCAAGCCATGGATTGATGCTTGTTGGTGGAGGGGGAGTATAAACTTTGCCATTCTGTTTGGGAACCACCTATAATGTGTGTAGCATGAAAGATATCGAGATCTCTCGGTTGTTATGTTGACAATGAAAGTATACCGCTCAAAATATTATTCATATATATTTCAAAACCGAGCTCTGGCACCTCTATAAATCCCTACTTACCTCTGCGAAGGCCCTATCTATTTACTTTTATGTTGAGTCATCATCTTCTTATTAAAAAGCACCAGTTGGAGAGCACCGCTGTCATTTGCATCCATTACTGTTAGTTTACATTGAGTATGACTTGACTGGATCTCTTTTACCATGAATTACAATGTCTAGTCAGTCCTTGATCTTTAAAGGTGCTCTGCATTTATGTTTTGCGGTCTCAGAAAGAGCTAGCCAGATACCATCTTGTCATATCATATCATGATTATTTTAAGAAAGTGTTGTCATCTGAGATTTATTATTATTGCTCACTAGCTGATTTTGCCATTGATATGAGTAAACATGAGACCTAAATGTTATTGTGAATATGGTTAGTTCATAATCTTTGCTGAAAACTTGATATGCTGGCTTTACATATTTACAACAACAAGAGCAAATAGAGCTTGTAAAAGTTTTTCTTTATCACTTTCAGTTTATCAACTGAATTGCTTGAGGACAAGCAAAGGTTTAAGCTTGGGGGAGTTGATACGTCCCCGTCGTATCTACTTTTCCAAACACTTTTGCCCTTGTTTTGGACTCTAATTTGCATGATTTTAATGGAACTAACCTGGACTGACGTTGTTTTCAGCAGAATTGCCATGGTGTTATTTTTGTGAAGAAATAAAAGTTCTCAGAATGACCTGAAAATCAACGGAGATTATTTTTGGAATATATAAAAATACTAGAAGAAAGATCCACATCAGGGGCCCACACCCTGTCCACGAGGGTGGGGGTGCGCCCTACCACCTGGGCGCGCCCCCTGCCTCGTGGGCCCCCTGGCGCTCCACCGACCTCAACTCCAACTCCATATATTCGTGTTCGGGGAGAAAAATTAGAGAGAAGGATTCATCGCGTTTTACGATACGGAGCCGCCGCCAAGCCCTAAACTCTCTCGGGAGGGCTGATCTGGAGTCCGTTCGGGGCTCCGGATAGGGGAATCTGTCGCCATCGTCATCATCAACCTTCCTCCATCACCAATTTCATGATGCTCACTATCGTGCATGAGTAATTCCATCGTAGGCTTGCTGGACGGTGATGGGTTGGATGAGATTTATCATGTAATCGAGTTAGTTTTGTTAGGGTTTGATCCCTAGTATCCACTATGTTCTGAGATTGATGTTGCTATGACTTTGCTATGCTTAATGCTTGTCACTAGGGCCCGAGTGCCATGATTTCAGATCTGAACCTATTATGTTTTCATCAATATATGAGAGTTCTTGATCCTATCTTGCAAGTATATAGTCACCTATTATGTGTTATGATCCGTTAACCCCGAAGTGACAATAATCGGGATACTTACCGGTGATGACCGTAGTTTGAGGAGTTCATGTATTCACTATGTGTTAATGCTTTGGTCCGGTACTCTATTAAAAGGAGGCCTTAATATCCCTTAGTTTCCAATAGGACCCCGCTGCCACGGGAGGGGAGGACAAAAGATATCATGCAAGTTCTTTTCCATAAGCACGTATGTCTATATTCAGAATACATGCCTACATTACATTGATGAACTGGAGCTAGTTCTGTGTCACCCTATGTTATGACTGTTACATGATCGATCGCATCCGGCATAATTCTCCATCACCGATCCAATGCCCACGAGCTTTTCCATATATTGTTCTTCGCTTTATTTACTTTTCCGTTGCTACTGTTACAATCACTACAAAACCCAAAAATATTAATTTTGCTACCGTTACCTTTTGCCACTGTTACCACTACTATCATATTACTTTGCTACTAAATACCTTGCTGCAGATATTAAGTTTCCAGGTGTGGTTGAATTGACAACTCAGCTGCTAATACTTGATAATATTCTTTGGCTCCCCTTGTGTCGAATCAATAAATTTGGGTTGAATACTCTACCCTCGAAAATTGTTGCGATTCCCTATACTTGTGGGTTATCAGACCTTCATACTGCTTTGGAGGCATGCCATCTTTTTTGTGCAGACATGCAGGTCCTCACGTGCCTCCGGTGTATCTTTTGTCTTCCCATACACGCCCAAGAAGCCTAGTAGGTTCACACAAAGGTTCTTCGTCACGTGCATCACATCGATTGAAGAGCGGACCTCTAGATCTTTCTAGTAGGGTAGGTCCCAAAATATGGATTTCTTCTTCCACATGGGTGCGCGTCCCTCAGCGTCATTCAGAACAGATAGTCTGCTGGGACCCTTTCCAAAGATTACGTGTAAATCATTGACCATAGCAAGAACGTGATCACCAGTATGCATGGCGGGCTTCTTCCGGTGATCTGCCTCGCCTTTGAAATGCTTGCCTTTCTTTCGACATTGATGGTTGGTCGGAATAAATCGATGATGGCCTAGGTACACATTCTTCCTGCATTTGTCCAGGTATATACTTTCGGTGTCAGCTAAACAGTGCGTGCATGCGCGGTATCCCTTGTTTGTCTGTCCGGGAAGGTTATTGAGAGCGGGCCAATCGTTGATGGTTACAAACAGCAACGCGTGCAGGTTAAATTCCTCCTGTTTGTGCTCATCCCACACACGTACACTGATACGTCTCCGTCGTATCTATAATTTTTTATTGTTCCATGCCAATATTATTCAACTTTCATACACTTTTTGGCAACTTTTTATATTATTTTTGGGACTAACATATTGATCCAGTGCCCAGTGCCAGTTCCTGTCTGTTGCATATTTTTGGTTTCGCAGAATATCCATATCAAACGGAGTCCAAACGGGATAAAAACGGATGGAGCTTATTTTTAGAAAATATGGAAAATTTGGAAGGAAAATCAACGTGAACCAGTGCCCGAGGTGGTCACAAGGCAGGCCCCCCCTAGGGCGCGCCCCTACCCTCATGAGCCCACCGTAAGGCGGTTGATGCTCTTCTTTTGCCGCAAGAAAGCTAATATTCGGAAAAAAATCATGGCGAAGGTTTCAGGCCAATCGGAGTTACGGATCTCCATCTATATACGAAACGGTGAAACAGAGCCAGAGGAGAACGCAGAAACAAAGAGAGACAGAGAGACAGATCCAATCTCGGAGGGGCTCTTGCCCCTCCCATGCCATGGAGGCCATGGACCAGAGGGGAAACCCTTCTCCCATCTAGGGAGGAGGTCAAGGAAGAAGAAGAAGGAGGGGGGCTCTCTCCCCCTCGCTTCCGGTGGCGCCGGAACGCCGCCGGGGGCCATCATCATCACCGCGATCTACACCAACACCTCCGCCATCTTCACCAACATCTCCATCACCTTCCCCCCTCTATCTACAGCGGTCCACTCTCCTGCAACCTGATGTACCCTCTACTTGAACATGGTGCTTTATGCTTCATATTATTATCCAATGATGTGTTGCCATCCTATGATGTCTGAGTAGATTTTCGTTGTCCTATCGGTGGTTGATGAATTGCTATGGTTGATTTAATTTGCTTGTGCTTATGTTTCTGTCCTTTGGTGCCCATCATATGATTGCGCGCGTGGATCACACCATAGGGTTAGTTGTATGTTGATAGGACTATGTATTGGAGGGCAAGAGTGACAGAAGCTTCAACCTAGCATAGAAATTGATGCATACGGGATTGAAGGGGGGCCAATATATCTTAATGCTATGGTTGGGTTTTACCTTAATGAACATTAGTAGTTGCGGATGCTTGCTAATAGTTCCAATCATATGTGCATAGAATTCCAAGTCAGGGATGACATGCTAGCAGTGGCCTCTCCCACATAATACTTGCTATCGGTCTAGTAAAGTAGTCAATTGCTTAAGGGAAAATTTCACAACTCCTACCACCACTTTTCCACACTCGCTATATTTACTTTATTGTTTCTTTACCTTAACAGCCCCTAGTTTTATTTTCGTGCTCTTTACTATCTTGCAAACCTACCCAAAAACACCTACAAAGTACTTCTAGTTTCATACTTGTTCTAGGTAAAGCGAACGTCAAGCGTGCGTAGAGTTGTATCGGTGGTCGATAAAACTTGAGGGAATATTTGTTCTACCTTTAGCTCCTCGTTGGGTTCGACACTCTTACTTATCGAAAACTATTGCGATCCCCTATACTTGTGGGTTATCAAGACCTTTTTCTGGCGCTGTTGCCGAGGAGCAATAGCGTGGGGTGAATATTCTCGTGTGTGCTTGTTTGCTTTATCACTAAGTAATTTTTATTTGTTGTTCTTAGGTGTTTTCTATCTTTAGCTATGGGTAGGAAACGCAAAATACCAAAAAAATTAGTTGTACCTACTGAACCAATGGTTGAAGAACCAATCAAAATCTATCACACTGCTGAAGCTTATTACTTGGATCATCTTCGATCCCTATGTGCTCGTGCTGAAACCCCAACTAGCTTAGTTGAGGGCAAATCCTTAGATGAGCATGCTTGTTATGTGCGACACCGTATATCTGAAAAAGGGAAATTATTATGGAGTCAAATTCAACGTTTGCAATGCTATGCTTGGAATTTATGTGAAATATATGATTTTACTTGTTGTTCTGAAAACCCTAAGAAACACCTTCCCTACCAATGTGAGTTTATTGATAATGGAATCTTATCTTCTTATGCTAAAGGTGTTTATAGTTACTATGATGTTCAACAAATTGAAGAATTTGTTGCTTTTGAGGGTGCTTATGAAATTGCTTCTTTGATTGAAAAGTATGATGCTACTTTTCAAAAATCTGAAAATTTTGCTATACTTAAATATTGCTATGATAATTATGCTTCTAATACCTATGTTAAAAAATATATTGAGGAATACCCCGCTGTCCAAGAAGAGACTAATATTTTGCAGGAGTCTATGGAAGAAGAAATTGATGACACTATGAGCTCATTGGATGAAAAAGATGAGGAGGAGAGCGAAGAACGAAAGGAGGAAGAGCGGATTGATCACCCGTGCCCACCTTCTAATGATAGTAACTCTTCAACTCATAAATTGTTTAATTCCCCTTCGTGCTTACCGAAGGATGATTTCTATGATGACTGTTATGATCCCACTGATTCTCTTGAAATATCCCTTTTTGATGATTCTTGCTATGCTTGTGGCCAATATGCCAATATGAATTATGCTTATGGAGATGAACTTGCTATAGTTCCTTATGTTAAACATGAAATTGTTGCTATTGCACCCACACATGATAGTCCTATTATCTTTTTGAATTCTCCCGACTACACTATATCGGAGAAGTTTGCACTTATTAAGGATTATATTGATGGGTTGCCTTTTACCGTTACTGTCGGTGTCAAAACTGGCGGATCTCGGGTAGGGGGTCCCGAACTGTGCGTCTAGGCGGATGGTAACAGGAGACAAGGGACACAATGTTTTTACCCAGGTTCGAGCCCTCTCGATGGAGGTAAACCCCTACTCCTGCTTGATTAATATTGATGATATGGGTAGTACAAGAGTAGATCTACCACGAGATCAAAGAGGCTAAAACCCTAGAAGCTAGCCTATGGTATGATTTTTGTTCGTACTATGGACTAAAACCCTCCGGTTTATATAGACACCGGAGAGGGCTAGGGTTACACAGAATCGGTTACAATGGGAGGAGATCTACACATCCGTATTGCCAAGCTTGCCTTCCACGCCAAGGAAAGTCACATCCGGACACGGGACGAAGTCTTCAATCTTGTATCTTCATAGTCCAAGAGTCCGGCCAAAGGTTATAGTACGGCTATCCGGACACCCCCTAATCCAGGACTCCCTCAGTAGCCCCTAAACCAGGCTTCAATGACGACGAGTCTGGCGCGCAGATTGTCTTCGGCATTGCAAGGCGGGTTCCTCCTCGGAATACTTCATAGAAGATTTTGAACACGAGATAGTGTCCGGCTCTGCAAAATAAGTTCCACATACTGCCATAGAGAGAATAATATTTACACAAATCTAATCTGCTGACGAATTCCGTAGCGTGTCATCATGCCACAGCCAAGCCTTTATTTGAACCGTTTTTACTGTCCCACCTCAGCGCGTTTTGCGAGGCGGTTTCCTTGGCACATCTTGTTGAAGCAGAGATCGTGTCCCCTTATCCCGGGATTCTCATCAATACGGGCGTGGATAACCCAACCGCGCCATTGATTATGGCGCTTGGGAGATAAGTGAGTTTTACCAAGCTGGTGGGGACGCATAGTTTCGTCCGCCCATATAAGGGGATAAGGATCCGCCTTTCCATCCATGCCTTCTTCCCCCTTTGCTCATCCATTTTCATGCACTCAAGCTCCAGCGCCCAAGTCCGCATTCCCCACCTCAACCTTCTCCAGCCATGTCTGGAGCGGGAGGCAAGTGGATGGTCTCCTCCATTACGGAGGGACACATCAAGAAGCTGAGGAAAGCCGGATACTTGTCTGGCGACATCGCGCACCGGCTCCCAGACGAGGGGCAGCTCATCCCCACCCCCAGGCCCCATGAGAGGGTGGTGTTCCTCACCCATTTCCTCCGCAGACTAGGCTTCCCTCTCCACCCATTTGTCCGGGGACTCATGTTCTACTATGGCCTGGACTTCCACGATCTGGCCCCAAACTTCATCCTCAACATTTCGGCGTTCATCGTCGTGTGCGAGGCCTTCCTCTGCATCCAGCCCCACTTCGGCCTATGGCTGAAGACCTTCAATGTCAAGCCGAAGGTAGTGGGTGGCCGCCAGGCGGAGTGCGGAGGCGCCATGGTGGGCAAGATGCCCAACGTCCTATGGCTCGAGGGCTCCTTTGTGGAGACCATAAAGGGGTGGCAATCGGGGTGGTTCCACATCACCGAGCCGCGTGACCCTGAATGGGTCGCACCCCCCGAGTTACGATCCGGAATCCCTACGCGGCTCTCCTCCTGGAAAGAGAAGGGCCTGCCGTGGGGTAAAAAAGGAGAGCTGATCGGACTCCAAACATGTGTCCAAAACCTGGTGAGCAAGAAGCTCAAACTTGTTAACGTAGTCCAGGTCATGCTCATCCGCCGGATCCTCCCATGCCAACAACGGGATTTCAGCTTGTGGGAGTTCAACCCGGCCCAGCACCGAACTCTGTGCAGGCTCTTTGACACAACGTACGAAGATGCCTGGAAGGTGCTATTCAAGGGCGCCGAGGCTCCCGCATCCGCTACCGAGGATCGCGGATTCAGCGCGCAGCGTCAAGCCAATGCGTTAAGCTGTTTTTACCTCTTACAGGATATTTGTCTTGCATAGTTTGACTCTATGTGGGATCTAAGCCCCCATGCCTTTGGCAGGACTGGCAGAGGACGGCCGAACAAATCAACTGTCTGGCTCCATTGCCCGAAGACCCAGCGGACGCCCGCTTGGCGGAGCTGCTGGTTCCGGCACCTTACGTGGTGCCGGAGAAGAAGGCCAAGAAGAAGGCCACGGGAACCCGGAAGAGTTCCCGGCGCCCGGTGGAGTCGGACTCATCGTCTGATGACTCTGAGGCGCACTCCTCCCATGAAGACGAGGAGGAGGAAAGAGAGGTTTCTTCCCCAGCAGGGGGAGAAAATAAAAGGAAGGCCACCCCAACTGGGGAGGCCGGAGGGTCCAAGAAAGGGAGGACCCTCCCTACGGACTACTCCACCATCGCCGACGACGGCGAAGAGGAGTGGCCGCTCAGGGCCAAGCACTGGCAAAATCGTAAGTATTCGGATACCTGAGTGACTCATGGCGTTCTTTTATTGCACAGCTTCTCCTGACGCCGAATATAATTATGCAGTCCGCCCAAAGCCTGGCTCGACGTGTCGTTGAGCGGCTCCCTGGATTCGTCGGATGTGAATAGTTTTTCACTTCCGATCGCTACCTCCCCCTGCCCTACGGACGACGCTGAGGTGCTGTCCCAATAGGATCCAAGCCAGGAGGAGGTGGTCCTGGAGGCGCCGCAAGGAGACCTCCCGGACTCCAGGCGCAAAGGGGAAAAAACCCCAAGGGCTCCAAGTCCGGCCCTGGGCCGGACACCGCACCGGAACCTTCAATGGTTCCGGAGTCCGGCAGGCGGCCCCCTAGTAAGAAGGGCAAGCCTACGACGCCGGTGACCTCCATCCAACCGGAGGCACCGGATAATTTGCTGGAGGTGCTTAACGGCGCCTCCATCGACGAGGAGCACCGCACTATTATGAATGCGGTGATCCAGAAGGTTCAGTCCGCCAAAAGCGGGCTGACTGAAGCCTGTGCCAGCCTGCTAACAGGCTTTGAGGTATGTTAAAAATATGTGAAAATATTACCGCATAGACAGTAGCCCCTGATGCTCTGTTTGGCGTTCGGAAAGAAAAGCCGAATAGAGGATCTAACAACATTCGCAGGAGTCTAACATAAATAAGTCAATATGCGTATGCAGGCTTCGCTACTAGCCTCTGCCGCACTGACTGCGGAGGTGGATGCGCTGAAGCAGAGCCTCGAGCGGTCTGAGCAAGAGCTCGGCCTTGCTAAAAAGGAGCTCGAGGAAAAAGAAGGTAAGTAATACCTTGTGGAGTATATTTAAAAAGATGCAGTTGCAAAAAATGGCAGGATCACTATTGGTGTCCTAGGGGCCACGACTGAGGTGGCGACCCTTAAGCAAGCGCTTTCCGAGGCCGAAAAGAAGGCGGCCACGGAGCGCACCGAGCGGGAGAAACATGAGGCGCGGGTTGGCGAGGTGCAGCAAGAGCTCCAGGCTCTCATGAAAAAACATGAGAGTTTGGAGCTTGACTTAAAGACGCGAGAGTCCGAGCTTGCGGCGGCCCTTGAAAGCGCCAAGTCTGCCAAGGCCGAAGCTCAGAAAGCCCTCCAGGAAGTTGAGGCGATGAAGAAGATAGCGGCGGGTAAGGCATTCTTTATGCAAAGCAAGCACGTGAGAGTGAATTACTTGTTACTTACCCGAATCCGGAGCTCTCCAGGAGCATTCACAGATTTGCCCCGTAGCGTGTCAGATGCCGCCGCCTTCTACTGGGCCGAGGAGGGCAGCTCGACGGATAAGGTGTTCTGGTCTCAGTATGCTGAGGCCGGACACTCGGTGCCCTTGAGCGACCAGCTGAAGCAACTGGTCAAGCTCCATAAGGTGGCCGAACAGGCCATGAAGGGCCTTATAGTTCGGCTGTGGCCTGGAGAGGCCCTGCCTGGGAGCTACTTCGGGCTGGTGAGGCGGCTGGTGGATGCATGTCCGTGGCTTGAAGTCGTCAAGCGCTCTGTCTGCATCGAAGGTGCCCGTAGGGCGCTTGCCCGTGCTAAACTGCACTAGGGCAAGATGGATGCGGAGAAGCTTGTGAAGGACGGGCCACCGCAGGGCAAGGAGCATCGCCACCCCGAGATGTATTATGAGGGCGTCCTGAAGGGCGCCCGCCTTGTGGCGGACGAATGTTCCAAAGATGTAATATTTGAGTGAACTTGTTCGTTTTATCCTGTGCGCTGAAAACTTGTTCATATGCTCTATGCAACGCTTGTTTTAATTTAAAATATTACCTTCTATGCGGTCGTTTATCGAGTCTGAGAGATGGCGAGTCGTCGGCTTCTGCCCCCATGCGACGAGTGCTAGGGTGTTCGGGATAAACCTGAGCACTCTTTTTCCCATTCGTGGGTCCTTCGAGGGAGGTGCTCAGCACAACGAACAAGGCAATCGGATTATAATGCATTATCACTCTCACTTAGCCAGAGAATTCTATAATTTTAAATTTCAGCGAAGCCCCTAGTGTTCGGAAGACCGAGTTCGGGGCGCTATACACGCCTAGGCCGGACAAAGCCGACTCCTCGCTCTAAGCGGCATAAGTCTTTAGGGACTCGAAACCTCCTGAACAGCGACCAGCTCTCGCCCTATCATGACAGTCAGTTTTAGCTTTCTCTACTGAGGTGCTTAGCCCAGCTCAACCGGGGCACAATCGCAGTAGTTCTCCCAGCGCTACCTTAGCCGATATAGCGGAACGTAAGGTACCAAAACATGGGAGACGGGCAAACCCAACTATTGACCAAAGACATGATTTGGAGCTAAAGCATATAATGCTATAAGTTCGGAGGGCCGCACTTTGTGAAAGTGTTTGGACTTCTCACGCCGTATTATGGGGTGCTTGAGCCCCTGGCGTATGGACCGTACCAAAGTGTACGGGTGCTAAATGTCATAACTGAACATATGTATTGAAAAAGAAATGAATAAAGAATGCAATAATAAGCTGAAGCTAAGCATTGTTTATTTTAAAAGGCTGCTGTGAATGCAGAACGATACAAATAGTGTGATAAGTAAGAGATGGGACTATTTGACATGTCCCCCTCCAGGGGCGAGCTGTGAGACGGTACGTAAGACAGGTATTTTGCTCGTTATAGAGACCACCTGGGAATTCGACGTAGCTTTCTGCCTCCTTGGTTGTTGCATCGTGTGTTCGGCGGTTGTGCTGCCGGACAGGCCTTCCGAAGAGTGGAGTCCTGAAAGTAGGAAATAATGACAAAATCGGGAGCCCCTAGTGCGGTTGAGCCGCATTTTTGGGCGTGCCATGGTCGTGCCCCTCCCCCTGTGTCCATGGTATTTTCAGAGCATAGTTATGTACGCGTAGTACTGATTTCACAGTTTCGCAAGGGCTGGGGTTGGGGCCGTATTGCTACGCTTGCTCGGAACGTGCCAGGCGGTCTTGTTGTAGGTTACTCCGGGCGTGCTTGACGGTGTCCGGACGTTTAATAGCCGGACTGGAGAATTGCCTTGAGAGGCTGCTCTATACTTCCGCTGCGAGGGCCGCCGTGTGCTCCTCCGTTCGGAGAGAGCGTTCGGTGTTTCCATTGACCGTAATGACTCCTCGAGGGCCTGGCATCTTGAGCTTGAGATTTGCGTAGTGCGGCACCGCATTGAACTTTGCAAATGTGGTTCGTCCGAGCAGTGCGTGATAGCCACTGCGGAACGGGACTATGTCGAAGATTAACTCCTCGCTTCGGAAATTATCCGGGGATCCGAAGACCACTTCAAGTGTAAATGAGCCTGTGTAGTTGGCCTCTACACCTGGTATGACGCCTTTAAAGGTCGTTTTTGTGGGTTTAATCCTTGAGGGATCTATGCCCATTTTCCGCACTGTATCCTGATAAAGCAGGTTCAGGCTGCTGCCGCCGTCCATAAGGACTCTAGTGAGGTGAAATCCGTCAATGATTGGGTCTAGAACCAATGCGGCGAATCCGCCATGGCGGATGCTAGTGGGGTGGTCCCTTCGATCAAAAGTGATCGGGCAGGAGGACCATGGGTTGAACTTTGGGGCGACTGGCTCCAACGCGTATACGTCCCTGAGTGCACGCTCCCGCTCCCTTTTGGGGATGTGGGTTGCGTATATCATGTTCACCGTCCGCACTTGGGGGGGGAGCCCTTCTGTCCATTATTGTTCAGCGGTCGGGGCTCTTCGTCCTCGTCGCTGTGCAGCCCCTTGTCTCTGTTTTCGTCAATTAACTTGCCGGCCTGCTTGAACACCCAACAATCCCTATTGGTGTGATTGGCTGGTTTTTCAGGGGTGCCATGTATCTGGCACGAGCGATCGAGTATACGGTTCAAACTGGACGGGCGCGGAGTGTTCCTCTTAAATGGCTTTTTCCGCTGACCGGGCTTAGAGCCTCTGAATCCAGCATTAACTGTCGTATCTTCAGCGTTGTCGCTGTTAATGCGGCGCTTGTGCTTGTTGTGACGCGACCTGCCATTGCTGTACTTGGTATCCGAATTACCAGGGCTCTTGGTCATGTTATTGCTACGAGCCAGCCAGCTGTCTTCTCCCACGCAAAAGCGGGTCATGAGTGTCGTGAGGGCTACCATAGATTTTGGCTTTTCCTGTCCAAGGTGCCGAGCAAACCATTCGTCATGGATGTTATGCTTGAAGGCTGCTAGGGCCTCTACGTCCGGACAGTCGACGATTTGATTTTTCTTGGTTAGGAACCGTGTCCAGAATTGTCTGGCAGATTCTTCTGGCTGCTGAATTATGTGGCTCAGGTCATCGGCGTCTGGTGGTCGCACATAAGTGCCCTAGAAATTGTCGAGGAATGCGGCTTCCAGGTCCTCCCAACAACCAATTGATTCTGCTGGTAGGTTGTTAAGCCAATGTCGAGCTGGTCCTTTAAGCTTGAGTGGGAGGTATTTGATGGCGTGTAGATCATCGCCATGGGCCATGTGGATATGAAGGAGATAGTCCTCGATCCATACCACAGGATCTGTTGTGCCATCGTATGATTCAATGTTTACAGGTTTGAAACCCTCTGGGATTTGATGATCCATTACTTCATCTGTGAAGCATAGTGGGTGTGCGGCGCCTCTGTACTGGGCTATATCACGACGTAGCTCAAATGGGCTCTGTCTGTTGTGTTCGGCCCGGCCGGATTTACTGTATCCAGCGTGACGGTTATTGTCTCGTGTCGTGGGGCGCCCGCGCGATCCGTAGATCAATCTTGTTTTCCTTTCCCTGTCTTCCAACATATCTTGTAGGTCTAGCGTATTTCCCCGTGCCTTGGTATTTTTTGAGTGACGCTGGGGTGCGGCTTGAGTAGAGGGCCGGGAGGACTCTCTGTCGTGGCCGTGAGGTGGCCGGTCAGCCGCATCATGCGCTGGTGATGTAGGTTTAAGTGCTTCCTCCTCTAAACGGGGTAGCAACCTGCGCTTTGGGTAGCTCTTGGAGGGGCGTTCGAGTTCATATTCCTCGGCTGCAAGGACTTCAGTCCATCTATCGGCTAGCAGGTCTTGATCAGCTCTAAGCTGTTGCTGTTTTTTCTTAAGGCTACTCGCCGTGGCCATAAGCCTGCGCTTAAAGTGCTCTTGTTCGACGGGATCCTTAGGCACGACAAATTCGTCATCTCCGAGGCTTGCCTCGTCTTCGGAGGGAGGCATGTAATTATCATCCTCTTCTTCTCCGTCTGCCGCTCTCTCAGGGGGGCTGGCTTCTCCATCCTCCTGCGGTGAATCTTGCTGGAGGGAATTGTCTTCGGCACTGTCCGGGGTGTTATTATCTCCCGTGCCGGCATCACCATTTTTGCTTTGGCGGGACTTAGAGCGGCGCCGCTGACGCCGGCGCTTGGGTTGCTTCTTGGAGGGGTCATCCCCTGTTGTTCCGTCGCCATTGCCTTCTTTGGGTGTATCCACCATATATATGTCATATGACGAGGTGGCTTTCCAGTGCCCTATAGGTGCTGGTTCATGTTCGTCTCCTACATCGTCATCCATACCGTCGATGTCTTCGGAGTCGAAGTCGAGCATGTCGGTTAAATCATCGACAGTGGCTACGAAGTGGGTGGTGGGTGGGCGTCTAATTTCTTCGTCGTCCGCATCCCAATCCTGTTGGCCATAGTCCGGCCAGGGCTCTCCTGACAAAGAGAGAGACCTTAGTGGATTTAGAATGTCGTCGAAGGGCGAGTGCTGAAAGAAATCCGCGGCGGTGAATTCCATGATCAGCGCCCAATCGGATTCGATTGGTAGGGGCGCGGAAGGTTCGGATTCCGGAGAAGAGTCCGGCACCTTGGAGTCATGGGCTTCGTAGAGGATGAGGCTGGTGTTCGGCTCGATCGCCGTTGAGACTGCAGCCCCCGAGGCGGTGTCTAGCCACCCGTCCTCGATCGGCGCAGTTGGCTCCGAGCTAAGGGTCGGAGCTGATGCGGGCGCGGCCTCTAGGGTACTGTTCGGTGGCAGAGCTAGGTCATACCCATCGTGACAGTGTGGCGCGCCCGGCTGTGGCTCGAATCCGTCGAAGATCAAGTCTCTGCGGATGTCAGTCGTGTAGTTCAAACTTCCAAATCTGACCTGATGGCCAGGGGCGTAGATTTCAATCTGCTCCAGATGGCCAAGCGAATTAGCCCGCAGTGCAAAGCCGCCGAACACGAATATCTGTCCGGGGAGAAAGGTCTCACCCTGGACCGCATCGTTGTTGATGATCGGAGGAGCCATCGGGCCTAAAGGTGACGACACAGAGGAACTCTCAATGAAAGCACCAATGTCCGTGTCAAAACCGCCGGATCTCGGGTAGGGGGTACCGAACTATGCGTCTAGGCGGATGGTAACAGGAGACAAGGGACACAATGTTTTTACTCAGGTTCGGGCCCTCTCGATGGAGGTAAAACCCTACTCCTGCTTGATTAATATTGATGATATGGGTAGTACAAGAGTAGATCTACCACGAGATCAAAGAGGCTAAAACCCTAGAAGCTAGCCTATGGTATGATTGTTGTTCGTCCTATGGACTAAAACCCTCCGGTTTATATAGACACCGAAGAGGGCTAGAGTTACACAGAGTCAGTTACAATGGGAGGAGATCTACACATCCGTATTGCCAAGCTTGTCTTCCACGCCAAGGAAAGTCCCATCCGGACACGGGACGAAGTCTTCAATCTTGTATCTTCATAGTCCAAGAGTCCGGCCAAAGATTATAGTCCGGCTATCCAGACACCCCCTAATCCAGGACTCCATCAGTTACACATGATGATTTTGATAGATATAATATGCATGTGCTTGCTTCTCCTACTTTCAATTATTATGAGAGAGGAACTATATCTCCACCTCTCTATGTCTCCAACATGATAAAATTGCAAGAAACTGTTTATACTATGCATTGGCCTTTACTAGGTGTGCATGAATTGTTCTTTTATGACATGTCGATGCATAGGAAGAGAGTTAGACTTCGTCATTGCTTGATATATGTTGCTTTGTGCTCACTACTAAATTACAAATCATTGTTAATTAAAATTGGCTTTGATATACCTTGGGATCCGGGTGGATTCACTACTTGAGCACTATATGCCTAGCTTAATGGCTTTAAAGAAAGCGCTTCTAGGGAGACAACTCGGAAGTTTTAGAGAGTCATTTATTTCTGTTGAGTGCTTTCATATAGTTTAAAAACAACAAAAATAAAGAGGGGAACCCAAAACTTTTCAAAAAGGAAAGTGAAAGTGAGAAAGACAAGCACTGTTGAAGTGGGAGAGCTCCTTGAACTTTGTTCATGCTCACGGCAAACTTGTGAATCTTGATTACAGAAACTTTTCAATAAAAATAATTATCCCCTTGTACAATTCCATTGTATTATAAAAATAATGTGCCAAGGTTTGCCTTTAGGATGTTTACATTTGCTTGATGGTTTGTACGGTGCAGGACAGAAACTTTAACTGTAGTGCGCGATTTTACGTTTTTAGCTGGAACGTCAAATGGTTCTGATTCCTTTTGCACTGTCTTCCTATACAAATTTTTTATTTTTCCTAATTTTGGTAGAATTTTTCAAGTATCAGAAGTATGGTGAATGTTCAGATTGTTACAGACTGTTCTGTTTTAGACAGATTCTGTTTTTGATGCATAGTTTGCTTGTTTTGATGAAACTATCAATTTATATTAGTGGATTAAGCCATGAAAAAGTTATATTACAGTAGACACAATGCAAAAACAAAATATGAATTGGTTTGCAACAGTACTTAGAGTAGTGATTTGCTTTATTATACTAACGGATCTTACCGAGTTTTCTGCTGAAGTTTTGTGTGGATGAAGTGTTCGATGATTGAGAAGGTCTCAATGTGAGAAGAAGGAAGAGAGGCAAGAGCTCAAGCTTGGGGATGCCCGAGGAACCCCAAGTAAATATTCAAGGAGACTCAAGCGTCTAAGCTTGGGGATGCTGGGGAGGCATCCCCTCTTTCTTCAACAAATATTGGTATGTTTTCGGATTCGTTTCGTTCATGCGATATGCGCAAGTCTTGGAGCGTCTTTTGCATTTAGGTTTTTATTTTTATTTTATGCACCATGCTAGTATGAGATGGTCCTTGGTTGATTTATAGAATGCTCTTTGCACTTCACTTATATCTTTTGAGTATGGCTTTATAGAATGCTTCATGTGCTTCACTTATATCATTTGAAGTTTGGATTGCCTGTTTCTCTTCGCTTAGACAACCGCCATTTGTAGAATACTCTTTTGCTTCACTTATATTTGTTAGAGCACGGGCATATCTTTTGTAGAAAGAATTAAACTCTCTTGCTTCACTTATATCTATTTAGAGAGATGACAGGAACTGGTCATTCACATGGTTAGTCATAAAATCCTACATAAAACTTGTAGATCACTGAATATGATATGTTTAATTCCTTGCAATAGTTTTGCGATATAAAGATGGTGATATTAGAGTCATGCTAGTGGGTAGTTGTGGATTGTAGAAATACTTGTGTTGAGGTTTGTGATTCCCGTAGCATGCACGTATGGTGAACCATTATGTAACGAAGTCGGAGCATGAGGTGTTTATTGATTGTCTTCCTTATGAGTGGCGGTCGGGGATGAGCGATGGTCTTTTCCTACCAATCTATCCCCCTAGGAGCATGCGCTTAGTACTTTGTTTCGATAACTGATAGGCTTTTGCAATAAGTATGTGAGTTCTTTATGACTAATGTTGAGTCCATGGATTATACGCACTCTCACCCTTCCACCATTGCTAGCCTCTCTAGTACCGCGCAATTTTCGCCGGTACCATAAACCCACCATATACCTTCCTCAAAACAGCCACCATACCTACCTATCATGGCATTTCCATAGCCATTCTGAGATATATTGTCATGCAACTTTCATTATCATCATATACATGACTTGAGCATTCATTGTCATATTGCTTTGCATGATCGTAAGATAGCTAGCATGATGTTTTTATGGCTTGTCCGTTTTTTGATGTCATTGCTACGCTAGATCATTGCACATCCCGGTACACCGCCGGAGGCATTCACATAGAGTCATATCTTTGTCCTAGATATCAAGTTGTAATATCGAGTTGTAAGTAAATAAAAGTGTGATGATCATCATTATTAGAGCATTGCCCCAGTGAGGAAATGATGATGGAGACTATGATTCTCCCACAAGTCGGGATGAGACTCCGGACGAAAAAATTAAAAAAAAGAGAGGCCAAAAAAAGAGAAGGCCCAAAAAAAGAGAAAACAAAACAAAAAAAATGAGAGAAAAAAGAGAGAAGGGGCAATGCTACTATCCTTTTTCCACACTTGTGCTTCAAAGTAGCACCATGTTCTTCATATAGAGAGTCTCTTGAGTTATCACTTTCATATACTAGTGGGAATTTTCATTATAGAACTTGGCTTGTATATTCCGATGATGGGCTTCCTCAAATGCCCGAGGTCTTCATGAGCAAGCAAGTTGGATGCACACCCACTTAGTTTCAGTTAGAGCTTTCATACACTTATAGCTCTAGTGCATCTGTTGCATGGCAATCCCTACTCACTCACATTGATATCTATTAATGGGCATCTCCATAGCCTGTTGATACGCCTAGTTGATGTGAGACTATCTTCTCCTTTTTGTCTCCTCCACCATCATATTCTATCCCACCTATAGTGCTATGTCCATGGCTCACGCTCATGTATTGCGTGAAAGTTGAAAAGGTTTGAGAACGTCAAAAGTATGAAACAATTGCTTGACTTGTCATCGGGGTTGTGCATGATTTGAATATTTGTGTGGTGAAGATGGAGCATAGCCAGACTATATGATTTTGTAGGGATAACTTTCTTTGGCCATGTTATTTTGAAAATACATGATTGCTTTATTAGTAGGCTTGAAGTATTATTGTTTTTATGTCAAATGATAGATTATTGCTTTGAATCACTCGTGTCTTAATATTCATGCCATGATTAGACATATGATCAAGATTATGCTAGGTAGCATTCCACATCAAAAATTATCTTTTTTTATCATTTACCTACTCGAGGACGAGCAGGAATTAAGCTTCGGGATGCTGATACGTCTCCGTCGTATCTATAATTTTTGATTGTTACATGCCAATATTATTCAACTTTCATACACTTTTTGGCAACTTTTTATATTATTTTTGGGACTAACATATTGATCAAGTGCCCAGTGCCAGTTCCTGTCTATTGCATGTTTTTGGTTTCGCAGAATATCCATATCAAACGGAGTCCAAACAGGATAAAAACGGACGGAGCTTATTTTTGGAAAATATGGAAAATTCGGAAGGAAAATCAACGCGAACCAGTGCCCGAGGTGGTCACGAGGCAGGGGGGCGCCCCCTACCCTCGGGAGCCCACCATAAGGCGGTTGACGCTCTTCTTTTGTCGCAAGAAAGCTAATATTCGGAAAAAATCACGGCGAAGGTTTCAGGCCAATCGGAGTTACGGATCTCCATATATATACGAAACGGTGAAACAGAGCCAGAGGAGAACGCAAAAACAGAGAGAGACAGAGAGACATATCTAATCTCGGAGGGGCTCTCGCCCCTCCACGCCATGGAGGCCATGGACCAGAGGGGAAACCCTTCTCCCATCTAGGGAGGAGGTCAAGCAAGAAGAAGAAGGAGGAGGGCTCTCTCCCCCTCGCTTCCGGTGGCGCCGGAACGCCGCCGGGGGCCATCATCATCACCGCGATCTACACCAACACCTCCGCCATCTTCACCAACATCTCCATCACCTTCCCCCCTCTATCTACAGCGGTCCACTCTCCCGCAACCCGCTGTACCTTCCACTTGAACATGGTGCTTTATGCTTCATATTATTATCCAATGATGTGTTGCCATCCTATAATGTCTGAGTAGATTTTCGTTGTCCTATCGGTGGTTGATGAATTGCTATGATTGATTTAATTTGCTTGTGGTTATGTTTCTGTCCTTTGGTGCCCATCATATGATTGTGCGCGTGGATCACACCATAGGGTTAGTTGTATGTTGATAGGACTATGTATTGGAGGGCAAGAGTGACAGAAGCTTCAACCTAGCATAGAAATTGATGCATACGGGATTGAAGGAGGACCAATATATCTTAATGCTATGGTTGGGTTTTACCTTAATGAACATTAGTAGTTGCGGATGCTTGCTAATAGTTCCAATCATATGTGCATAGAATTCCAAGTCAGGGATGACATGCTAGCAGTGGCCTCTCCCACATAATACTTGCTATCGGTCTAGTAAAGTAGTCAATTGCTTAAGGGACAATTTCGCAACTCCTACCACCACTTTTCCACACTCGCTATATTTACTTTATTGTTTCTTTACCTTAACAGCCCCTAGTTTTATTTTCGTGCTCTTTACTATCTTGCAAACCTACCCAAAAACACCTATAAAGTACTTCTAGTTTCATACTTGTTCTAGGTAAAGCGAATGTCAAGCGTGCGTAGAGTTGTATCAGTGGTCGATAGAACTTGAGGGAATATTTGTTCTACCTTTAGCTCCTCATTGGGTTCGACACTCTTACTTATCAAAAACTATTGCGATCCCCTATACTTGTGGGTTATCATACGCCGTTTCCATTCCACAGCTATAAAAGTTCTTCAACTAATGGCCTTAGGTACACATCAATGTCGTTGCCGGGTTGCTTAGGGCCTTGGATGAGAACTGGCATCATAATGAACTTCCGCTTCATGCACATCCAAGGAGGAAGGTTATACATACATAGAGTCACGGGCCAGGTGATGTGATTGCTGCTCTGCTCCCCAAAAGGATTAATACCATCCGCGCTTAAACCAAACCATATGTTCCTTGGGTCACCTGCAAACTCAGCCCAGTACTTTCTCTCGATTATTCCCCACTGCGACCCGTCAGCGGGTGCTCTCAACTTCCCGTCTTTCTTATGGTCCTCTCTGTGCCATCACATCAACTTGGCATGCTCTTCGTTTCTGAACAGACGTTTCAACCATGGTATTATAGGAGCATACCACATCACCTTCGCAGGAACCCTCTTCCTGGGGGGCTCATCGTCAACATCACCAGCGTCATCTCGTCTGATCTTATATCGCAATGCACCGCATACCGGGCATGCGTTCAAATCCTCGTACGCATCGCGGTAGAGGATGCCGTCATTAGGGCATCCATGTATCTTCTGTACCTCCAATCCTAGAGAGCATACGACCTTCTTTGTTGCGTACGTACTATCGGGAAATTCGTTATCGTTTGAAAGCTTCTTCTTCAATATTTTCAGTAGCTTCTCAAATCCTTTGTCAGCGACAGCATTCTCTGCCTTCCACTGCAGCAATTCCAGTACGGTACCGAGCTTTGTGTTGCCATCTTCGCAATTGGGGTACAACCCTTTTTTGTGATCCTCTAACATGCGATCGAACTTCAGCTTCTCCTTTTGACTTTCGCACGGTGTCCTTGCATCAACAATGACCCGATGGAGATCATCATCATCGGGCACATCGTCTGGTTCCTCTTGATCTTCAGCAGCTTCCCTCATTGCAGCATCACCGTATTCATGGGGCACATAGTTGTCATCGTCCTCTTCTTCTTTGCTGACTTCCATCATAACCCCCATTTCTCCGTGCTTCGTCCAAACATTATAGTGTGGCATGAAACCCTTATAAAGCAGGTGGGTATGAAGGATTTTCCGGTCAGAGTAAGACTTCGTATTCCCACAATTAGGGCATGGACAACACATAAAACCATTCTACTTGTTCGCCTCAGCCACTTTGAGAAAATTATGCACGCCCTTAATGTACTCGGAGGTGTGTCTGTCACCGTACATCCATTGTCGGTTCATCTACGTGCATTATATATAACTAAGTGTGTCAAAAACCATTACAGAACATCATGAATAGATAAGTGACCAAATTAATAGAAGTTCATCATCACATTAAAACCAAAGTACATACATAGTTCTCATTGAACAACATATAGCTCTCCAGAGCATCTAGTTAAACCATACATTGAAACTATGTAAAACCTTTCAATGCAACAACAAATGCGATCATAATCACAACCAAGGTAACAATTGATCTAACGGCATAATGATACCAAGCCTCAATATGAATGACATACTTTCTAATCTTTCTAATCTTCAACTGCATTGCATCCATCTTGATCTTGTGATCATCGACGACATCCGCAACATGCAACTCCAATATCATCTTCTCCTCCTCAATTTTTTTATTTTTTCCTTAAAATAATTGTTTTCTTCTTCAACTAAATTTAACCTCTCGACAATAGGGTCGGTTGAAATTTCTGGTTCAACTACCTCCTAGATAAATAAAATCTATGTCAACTTGATGGGCATAATTGTCATAAACAACAAATGAACCAAATAGTTATAAAAGATAATATATACCACATCCGAATCATAGACAGGACGAGGGCCGACGGAGGCGGATACCAAAACCATCGCACTATATAATAACAAGCAATAATAAAAGTAAGAAAATTAGACAAGTATCTATCTAAAGTAAGAATTTTTTTCTTTCAGAAGAAGATAAGAACAAGAGGCTCACCACGGTGATGCAGGCGACGAGATCGGCGCGGGCGATCGACGGCGGTGAAGACGGGGACGGGATGGGACGGACCGCTAAATCTAGACAAATCTCGGGGAAAATGGAGTTTGGAGGTCGAGCTTCGAGAGGAGAAAGCTTAACTAGTGTGGCTCGGGCATTTCATCGAACACCTTGTGTGCATAGGAGGTGAGCTAGAGCACCACAAAGCTCTCCCCTTGCCGGCCAGAAAAAATAGAGCAGTGTGGAGTGCTTTGCTCGCGCGCGAGGGGTATATATAGCCACCTCATTGGTCCCGGTTTGTGGCTGGAACCGAGACTAAAGGCCCCCCTTCTGTCTCGGTTCTAGGCACGAACCGGGACCAATGGCTGTGGGCCAGGAGCGAGTCCCATTGGTCCCGGTTCACGAATCGGTACCAATGGCTGTGGGCCAGGAGCGATCCCATTGGTCCCGGTTCGTGGCTAGAACCAGGACAAATGGGTCACATGAACCGGGACAAATGCCTCCGAGGCCCGGCCGGGCCCCTGGGCGCACGAACCAGGACGTATGCCCCCCATGGGTCCCGGTTCTTGATTGAACTGGGACTAATGGGCTTGGAAGGCTCCAACCAAAGCCCTGTTTTCTACTAGTGCATATATAAAGGTGGGGAGGCGCGGGGGGCAACAGCCCTTCCACCCTTGGTCGCCGCCTCTCCCTAATTCCTCCCATCTCCTCTGCGCAAACGCTTAGCGAAGCCATGCTGCAGTTCTGCTGCCACCACCACCACCGTGCCATCAAGCTGGCCTAGATCCCATCTACCTCTCCACCCTCCCTTGCTGCATCAAGATGGAGGAGACATCGCCGAGCCATATGTGTGCACATCTCGGAGGTGTCGTTCGTTTGCCGCTAGATCAGATTGGACCGCGAAGGGAGTACAGCTACGCCGTACACGATCGCTAGATCGTTAACGCTTTTGATCTACAAGGGCATGTAGACACTCCCCTCTCGTTGCTAGCATCTCCATAGAATAGATCTTGGGTGTTTCGTATGATTTGTTTTGTTTTCCATGCAACCTTCCCCAACAAGACCATGGGAAGCCGCCGCCGCTTGGGTCTCAGGAAGGCCACCGCCACCATCTTGCCGGATTACACAACCCGTGACTTTCCCTCTTTGCGGGGGCATAGGTACCGCGACCGTCTTCTCCCGCCCAAAAACTAACCACTTATTCGGTCTTCGCGGAGGGGAGGCTATTCTTTCCCTCCCGCTAAAGCATTTAGCTCTAGGCTCACGACGGGCCGGTGATCTTGCTGTTGGACATGGGGAAAACATGTCGTGGGAAATGGGCTCTGCCTTGACCGCAATAGACTAGGTTAGAATATCCTATTCTAGTCCGCTATAGTTTTGTTGAAATATGTCTGAAATGTAAATGTTTTCATTCAGTTTATATTGAAATCATTCAGTTTGCATGAACCATCCGTTTTGTTAAAATACACTTTAATTTGGAATGTATGCGGGTAGGGTTTGGTGGCAGCTCCCACATCAGTGTCAGTGGACTGCTCCCTACCGATCCGCAACTGGACATGGTGTCTAGTTTGGGAGGCCAACATTCGAGATGCCCTTATTACCTTTACTTTTGGTTTGGAAGGATCCTTTCAGCCTTTTTCTCGTTTCTTGCCTTACATGGTTTTCCCCTAAGAGACCTTGGCCAGGGTGGTTCTTGGGGCAGCCATGCATTATTTGCTTTTTCCTTCATCTTTCTCTTATTATTTATTTTATACTTTTCATTTATTATTTCATGCTTCTTTATCAGCAACCATGGTCAAAAAAACTATGTTCGTGGAGATTGATGCGGCAACGGAGGAATATTTTCTCAAGTTTGTGAACATTTTTAAAAATCATGCACTAGTTTTCAAAAATCGCAAACAATTTTTGAATTCTAATGTTTATTGAAATACCATAACAATTTGCAAATTAATAATTAAAAAAATCGTGAACATCCTCTACAACTTAACCGTGGCTACCTAGGCCATCGCTCAGGCCACATGCAGATTTACAGTGGTTGACAAGTGGGCCATCTTGCTGTGGTGTACCCTGTACGTCAGATTGTGCGCAATGTGGCCCCGGTTGTGTGGTAGAGCTGGCTGCCTTTGAGCGTGCTGTGTGCGGTCTCATCAATGACCAGCCCACGAGCTTCCATTTCAATAGAAAAAAATGGGTGGCGCATAGTTTTCATCAATTTTGTTTATATTTTCGCGGCACAGTCTCCTTTGGTTCTTTTGACTGTTTCTTTTCTCTTTTTTATCTGTTTTTTTCTGGCATTCCTTAATTTTTATGTTTTTTCTGATTCATTCATATTTTTCAAATTTTTAGATATTGTTCAAAATTCATTAAAACCTTTATAAATTAACAAAATATTTTTATTTTACGAACATCTTTTAAAATCCCTGAACACTTTTTTTAAATCCATGATTTAAAAACACTAAGAGCATTTCAAAAATCTAAACTAGGTTTTCCAAGAGCTGGGAACATGGCTTTTTAAACTGGTTAGATATTTTTTATGCTGTAATGCGGTTTTCAACAGTCTTTTACTAGCCAGGTACATAATTTTGTCAACCAAGTTTTTCAGAGCCAGGAGCATGGTTTTCTTCAATTGGTTTATTTTTCTTCGGACACAGCAACTTCAGATTTTTTCTTTGAGTGGGAGCCACGAGTGCTTCAACCAAACAGCATAGGACACGGGAAAGGGTTGGGCACATATGGCCACATACGCCCATGGTTATTTCCATTTTTTTCTTTCATTTATCACAATTGCTAAAAAATGGTACATACATTTTTTCTCTCACATGAGCTATAGAGGACATGTAAAGTGTATACTTCAAAAGATTGTTTATCTTGTTTTAAAAATGTGAATGTTTACAAAAAATATGCATGTGCTTTTAGAAAATGTTCATGTAAAAAAATGTTAATATGTTAAAGATGTTTGTGCGATTAAAAATGTTCATATGTTTTTAAAAATGGTTATGTGTTCAAAAGATGACCATGCATTTCTAAAATGTTCACATGTCGAGAGCAGTGATTCTGTGTCCAGGCTCATCTGCACCCGCAATGAAGAACAAATTTAAGACAAATAGTAGAAAAATTCAAAAAATTCCAATTTGTTTTGCATGGTAGATAGTTTTGTGCGTGAGGTCCGCTCCAAAATTCAAATCATTTGGACATCTGGTTAGCTCTCAGCAAAAAAGACAAATTCGGGGTCTGTAAAAAAGTTTTCTTTTCATATATTATCCGGACTCAATTTTTTTTGCTAATAGCTACTCATATGTTCAAATAATTTAAAATTTGGAGCGCACCTCATGCACCAAATTATCTACCATGCAAAAATGGATATTTTTTCAAATTTTCTGTGAATTTTTTCTTGATCGGTACACATGAGTCTGGGCTCAGAAATGGATATTCGTTACATGTCTAATTTGTATGTGCTTAAAAATGTCCACACATTAAAAATGTTTAGGTATTTTGTAAAGGTGGAAAATAAGACTATAAAATAAAAAAAGATTAAACTAGAAGAAAATTGGCAGAAATGGCAGAGAGCCAAAAGAAAACTATGTGTGTGTGGCGCTAACGTGAAAAGTCACCGAAATGTATGGTCATGCGCATGAATGCTTCGCATGTGCGATTAGGCTATTGTTTTCCGCCTCAGACGGAGAACATGATTTGCCCCCATCACAAAATATTCATAACCTAAGGGGACACATAGGCCATGAATAGGATCTTGCGGATAAACATAGACAAACGTTCAAATCCACCATCACCAACAATGCATAACCCAAACCTACATAAAATGTACATGGAGAACATGGTTATAGCTGGGCGCGGCAAAGCGCACCTTTTTGTCTACTTTTTTGAAACCCGAGAACATTTTTCTAGTTCATGAGATTTTTCAGAAGTTTAAGAGCAATTTTTAAAATATGCGAATCTTTTATGATTTTGTGAACATTTTTTGAATCGACTAACAATTTTTGAAATTGGGGGACAAGTTTTTAAATTTACAACCATTTCCTGAAGCATGGATACTTTTAAAAGAATCAGATTTTTTTTCAAATTCATGAACATTTTTTGTTTGAAATTAGGAACAATTTTCAAACTCACTAATACTTTTTATAATCTGTGAATATTTTTTAAAAATGTGTAATATTTTTTGAATTTTTTCCTAAAAGAAATAAAAGAATAGTATTAAAAGGATGAAATGGAAAAACTAGGCGTACCCTGCCCTGCGCATGGGTAGGCACAAAAGGGCATGCGGGTAACTAGGGGGGTGCGCGTTTGGGCAACTAGGACTGCACTATGCGCGAAATGTGGCGAGCCCCAAATCGAGCGCGGAGGATGAAGACAAGCAGCTCTCCCTCCGCGGCGCCGCAACGAGGAAATGGGGTAGGGATTTGACTTGAAAAGTCCACGTTTCAACCCTCAACTAGCCTCGATTTATAACCCTCATCTTTGAAATCGGTTGAATTGCACCCTCAAATTGCCACAGTGCTCAAAAAATAACCCTTGACTTCATTTTGAGATGGTCAACCTGTTTTGACCGAGTCAAAAGCTGACTAGGTAGCCAACTCCCAAAACCGAGTCAAAGGTTACCTTTTGAACTATGTGGTAACTTGAGGGTGCATTGTGACCGTTTTCGAAGATGAGGGTAATAAATTGAACCGACTGGTTAATTCGGGGTTGAAATGTGGAGTTTTCTCGGATTTGACACAGAGATGAGATGGGATGTATGATGTCATCTTGTTCGCGGATAAGCCATTCTCAGCGAACGTTTTCCTCTCTGGCGTGGCAACAATCCCCTGCTTTAAGATTCACACTCTCATCCAAGGGTGGCTGACGCGTTCGCTGGGAAATGTAAAAAATCTGAGGTTTCCGGATAGCATTTCCTTTTTTTTCTTTGTGGATACGTGATCTGGGCTTAGGACACGAGCCTTTCGAGCCCGCGCAATGCGTATGGTCTCGGCCCGTGTAGGCCTACTTGGCACCTGACGGACTGATGATGATACAACCGAAGCAACATCGGAACCGAAAGCATCCCAACTCCCAAGCTCCGCACCACCGCACCTCGGCGAGACGGCGACCATCTCCCCCATGCCGTCATCGTCGCCGGCGATGGCAACCCCGCCACCGCCGCGGCCACCGGCTCAGGAGCTCGACCTCGACGCCTTCCTCCCGTCGTCTCCCGCCTCCTCCTCAGCCTCCGACGCCGACGCCGATCACCGCCGCGCCGTCGACGACCTGCTGCTCCTCCTCTCCTCCTCCGACTCCGAAGGCGACGACGAGCCAACCCGTACGCCCGCCACCAACCTCAAACCCCTAACCCGTATCAAAGCCCCACCGCCGCCCCCTAAACCTTCTCCCCCATCTCCTCTGCCATCGCCTTCCGCTTCGCCCGGGAGATCCACATCCGCATCGCCGTCGGCGACGCTCTCCTCCCTCGTCTCGAGAACCTTTTCGAGCAACGCTGCTTCCTCATCCACCTCCTCGGCGAGGCCGCTCCCCTCGCTCTTCCGGGGTGTCCGCCCCAGCCCCAAGCCCGGCGCCGCCCTGGCCGCGGCGGCAGCCGCGTCCCGCGCCGTTCTCACCCCGCACGCCGCTGCAATTAAGTCGCGGCGCACCGCCTCCGCGCCCATCGAGAAGCTCCTTGACGAGGGCTCCGGCTCCGGCTCCGAAGCCTCGGAGGGGATCCTTTCCGCTGGAAATTTCGAAGCAGAGGAAGTAGCTGAGAAGGTCAGTGAGGAAGTGGTTGCTAGGGTGACCGAGGAAGCTGTCGGTGGGAGTGCGGGTGAAGAATTGGCAGAGGACAAGCATGGGGAAGTTGGGACTGAAGAGAATTTCGAGCCCTCCGAATTGCTAGACCTAGGCAATGTCGACTCCGTTGCTGTGGAGAATGCCAATGAGCAGGAGCAACTTGGGGGCGAGAATTTGGCAGAAACATATCAAGTTGGGAATCAAATTGGGCTTGTTGATGAAGAAAATAGTGATGAACAACTTAGTGATGGAAATTTAGCGGAATATAGTGAGATTGTGGATCAAGATGGGTCAGTTTCCGAGGAAAAGACTGATGATGGTCTGGAAGTTGAACGTTCTGACACTGATTTGGAAGAGCAACTGGAATCTGAGCGCATCATTGATAAGGTGATCGAAGAGAGGTTGGAGATCAGCAGGATGGCTGAAAAAAATGCGGAGAAAAGGCCGAAGTTACCGATGAAACCATTGGAGCGGGCTGAGGAGCTTGAGAAGAGACAGGCCTCATTTGGGCAGCACTGGGAGGAGGGAGCAGCAGCGCAACCCATGCACCTGGAGGGGATTGGGAAGGGGCAACCAGCTATTGGTTACATGCAGATTGAGGTGGACAACCCAATAACTCGTGCCATGGCATCTCCGTCTTTTAGACAGGACCATGGCTCTCCCCAGGTCTTAGCAGTACATAGGAGCTATATTGCCATGGGCATGTCCACTGGATCTGTTATCATTGTCCCAAGCAAATACTCCATCCATCAAGCTGATGATACAGATGCAAAGGTTAGTCATTGCCTCCTTGGTGCTGGTGTGCATATTGCTTGTTTTGGTCAATACACTATATGGTTCAGTGGTATGCTTCACATGTTGGACTTCAAGATGTTTCAGTATTATGTGGTTATGTGGTATAGACTTGAAGATGATTCATTAGATAACACTGAGTCATAGACACTACTTGGGGTCGCAATTTTGCAAGAGTTGTAGGCATCACTTGGTGTTACAGTTTGCCGGACTTCACACCTTCCTTGACTTGAAGAGAAATTTGAGAGGAAAAAAGATGTGGTCATACCAATTTTACTGGGATGACCATACATTGTATTTGTGCACCATTATTCTGAAATAAGTCTTGTGATCGGGGTTGCACTTACATCTTGTATAATTAAGTCAATCCAGATTCAGTGTGTTGCAAATAATGATATTGAACTTGATGTGCAAACATCTGGTGTTCCCATTACTGCCCTAGTATGCGAGACTTGAATACAAACATGGCATTTAGGTAGAATTTCAAAAGCATACAGAATCTTAGATTTGGAGCAGAAACAAGAGGTAGAATAAGGTCCCCACAAGGAATCTGCTCAAGTGGCTCATTTGTCATCTGAGCCCTATTAACATGACTGAAATTCCAGTTGCTGCTATGCTATGCATCAGTGACAGTAACACATTGGAATAAATCTACACACTGGAGCTTGTTATTTTCGGTAATCCATCTGGTTGTTTAATAGGGAATAAAGAAGAAAACACTACATGCAGCACATAATAATATATAAAAAATACTTATCTGTTGCTGTACATTGGTACTGTCAGCAGGACTTGTGCATCACCCTGTCAGATTTGCGTGCTTTATGGTGTTGCCAGAAGTTGACCATGTGGGGTTTATGTACACACTAAATTCTTTGTGTCGCCTATTCCCTGTTCTCACACTTATGTCCAAAGTTCACTAAGGCAAGGCTGTGGAAAATAGGCCAAACAGTACCACATCCTTCATAGTGGGGCCCACTTATAGTCTTTAGCAGTTGATGGCAACAAAAGAAGACAAGGGCTCCTTACTCAAATATTCATACATTTAAAGCAACTATTCCTTTGTGCCAGAATCTAATCATGCCAACTTTGATTGATTTGCCATAATTTCTATTTAAAAAGCTGATTGATTGTGTGACATTGATTACCATGCCATACATAAATGGTAGAAATAGTTAGATGCATCCAGATGTTTCAGATGATTATGATACATCTCTATGTTCTTTTACAAACAAGGAACCAGAAGAAACTGTTTTTTTTTAATGTTTTGCTCACCCAAATCATCAAGGCACTTTTAACTTCTTGTTCCACAGTTCACCAATTAATCTCTGAACAATTAACCCTTGTGTTCTCTTCTCTTGCTTGCTCGCTGAAAATTAATATTTTTCCAAGATAGTACATGAACTTGAAAAGTAATCTCCTGGATTGGGGTGTACTGCACATTTCAAATGTTTGCCAGTCATATAATAATTCAGTGGCTGCACATATAGCTACTAATCTTATAAGCCTGTAGCCATTTGCTATTCAAAAATCTTGTTGGATGAACTCAAATGTGGAACATAATAAAACCCTAATACTGGTTATGATTTGAAATGAGGACAGTTGTTGTAGATTAGTGGTTCTGATGTCCTGGGAATTGTATGTCACTTTGATTTTTCGGTCTGTAAAGATTGCTTTTATTATTTCAGATGCAGTTCTTTTGGAACCAAGGTGAGAAAACCCAATCACCAGTGACTGCCATGTGCTTTAACCCACAAGGGGATCTTCTGCTAGTAGGATATGGTGATGGTCATATGACAATTTGGGATGTACAGAAGGCTACTGCAGCAAAAGTTATATATGGTGAACATACAGGAGCTGTAGTGCATGTTTGTTTTATCCGCCAATCTAAAGCCATCACTGGTGATTCAAAAGGGCTTGTTCTTCTGCACACATTCTCTATTATCCCCGTCATTAATCGCTTGACTGTTAAGGGAACCCAGGTATGAAAAAACATCATTCCTTCCATTGTACACATATTAATCCACTTGATCCCCCTTTAAATATATTACTGCTCTGACAAAACATAGCTACACTTTGCCAGCGCCTTTTTGATGGAAACACTGGAATCGTGCTCTCAGCCTGTCCTCTTCTAGCGGATGAATCCTTTGGTTCTGGCAACTCATCTACGCAGGGCAACCTACCAACTTCCTCCAGTGGTGGTCTTGGGAGCATGATGGGAGGTGTAGTTGGAGTAGATTCTGGATGGAAGTTTTTCAATGAAGGTTCTTCTCCATTGGAGGATGGTGTTACAGTCATGTTCATTATGCATCAACACGCTCTTGTGGTACGGATGATATATTTAATAATGGAAACATTTTATAGTTTTTTCACTATCTGTTATCTCGTGAACTTACCGTGACTCTTGTACTGATTTATGTTGTTATGTCTTTCTCCTGTTAGGTTAGACTCCGTACCAACATTGACCATGTTGACCATATTGAGAACTTTTCTAGACCAGAAGGAGCACGTGAAGGGTCAATTGCTTATGCTGCATGGAAATACACATCGCCCTCCACTGATTCATCGCTGATTGGTAAGATTAGACCTCCTTAGACATTGACAATGATTGGTGGTTCCTTATATTGGTAAATTTTAGTTTCTTGGGCTAAAAATGACAACACTATAGATGAAGAGCGGGTATCTTGGCTTGCGCTTGCATGGGACCGTCAAGTACAAGTTGCAAAATTTGTTAAATCGAAGATGATCAGACATAAGGACTGGAAGCTTGATAGTGCCGCTGTTGGCGTTGCCTGGTTAAATGATCAGGCATGCAAAAGTCTCCCCTTTTGGTTATTCATTTAGTCTGTGTCTTTTTCCCAGTTCTAAAATCAAATTACTTTTTTTTTCCATTCAGATGTTAGCTGTCCTTAACTTGAAAGGGCAGCTCTGTTTGTTCTCAAAAGATGGCAGTGAGCTTCGCAGGACTATCTTTATTCTTGATGGTTTTGTCTTCGATGACAGCATACTGTACCATACACATTTTTCTAACAGGTTTGGCAATCCTGAGAGGCATTTTAACAACTCAGTAGCAGTGAGAGGTGCTACAGTATATATTCTTGGCCCAAGCTTTCTTACAGTTTCGCGACTTCTTCCATGGAAAGAGCGGATTGAAGCACTAAAAATGGCTGGTGATTGGATGGGTGCACTGGACATGGCGATGAAGCTTTATGACGGTCACACACAGGGTGTTGTTGATCTTCCGAGAACAGTTGATTCTATAAGGGGAGCCATAATGCCGTATTTAGTAGAGTTGCTGCTGTCATATATAGGTTATGTCTTTGAATATATTTCAATTGCATTGTCAAATCATACTGGAAAGGGGGGAGCAGCAGATGGCCTGATAGACGCCGATAGATCCCTGCTGACACAGAGAGAAGAACAATATGCTCGTGTAGGAGGGGTTGCAGTTGAGTTTTGTGTTCACATTGGGCGGAATGACATCCTGTTTGATACAGTCTTCTCTAAGTTTGTTGCTGCCCAAAGTGGAGGTAGGCTTGTTCTAATTAACTCATAAGAACTAGCAACCTTCTTATTTTGCTTAACTCTGATGTTTATTCTGTTCATGCCTGAAGTTGATGCAAATTCTCCCTTCCGTGTTTAGTGCATCTTTCTTTAGATCATTCGTTGATACATCCTGTGGTCCTCCTAATTTTTTCTCTACAAGAACGCAAAGGAAGATACTTTCCTGCTTCAGTTCTAAGTTGCAGGCATTCTGTAAATCTCTTTTGATGGATGCTTTAATGGGCTCTAGTTGCGTAGCCAGGCATTTTTTTCTTTCTTTTATTGCTCTGACTCCATTTAATTTGGAATAATTTTACTTGCACTTTTGAAGATTCCAGTCTTTAAAGGAATATTCTAGAGGATCTTATATTAATTTTCATGTGGTATAGTATAAGAAATGTTTTGCGTATGTCAATTGATCTGTTTGCTGATAAGATTGTGCACGCACATGTTTCTGTTATTAAATTACTGCTATAACTTGAAAAGGCTGACATGACATAAATAACAGGTATATTTCTGGAGGTACTAGAGCCATATATATTGAAAGATATGCTGGGTTCTTTACCCCCTGAGGTGAGTGCCACTGAGGATTTTCTAGTGTTAGCACATGAATTTGCAAATGATTATGCATTTATGCCAATTTGATTTGTAGATCATGCAAGCTCTAGTAGAGCATTATAGTGGCAAAGGATGGTTGCAGCGAGTCGAGCAATGCATTCTTCATATGGATATTTCATCACTGGATTTTAATCAGGTATGCATCAGTAGTGTAAGAGGCACATTTGTAGAGCTTTATCAGACATGTTTCATTGTCATTGTTTACATTCATTGACCAAGAAAAAACCCTTTTCAGTATCTTCTGGTACCGTTTTTGTAATTTGATGCATCCGCACGATATTGTTCTACTTGTTCTGTATGCAGGTAGTCAGACTATGTCGTGAGCATGGGTTATATGGTGCTCTAATTTATTTATTTAACCAAGGGTTGAATGATTTCCGTACACCTCTGGAGGAACTTCTATCTGTCATCCAGAATGCTACTCGAAAAGATGCTACTTCTACTTGGTATGCCATACTCCTGCCAGTAAGAGTTGTATTAAACTCGCTTATAATCAATCATTTTGCTCGTATAGATGAGATAATAGTACACGTTATGTTCAAGTTATTGATATGTGATTTGAGCATACTTGTGTTATTCCGAAGTTCCTGATTGAATATCTGTTCTGGTAAATTGATTAATCAGAATTTGATAATTTTCTTAGCATTAGTTACCTGGTTATCATTGCAATTTACATGAATCTTTATCATTGCATTTTACATGAATCTTCATTTGAAATGCATCTTTATGTTTCACCTGAGATTTCTCTATGATATGCACGAGTGTGAATAAAAATGTTGATACTAAGCAAAAAAACATCCCATGCTTTCAAAGGGCTTGGTTAGACTTGCTTGATTCTGTTTGATACTTCTAGCGGCCTAGTTTTGTATATGCAATTGCTGTTTCTTTTAGAATATAATACTAGTGCTATGCGGAAGGCCAGTATCTTACCATATTTTCACTTTAACAGCTACAGAATGCTTGTTTATCTGAAGTATTGCTTCCAGGGCCTAGCATTTCCTCCAGGTTAGTAATGTAAGCCATTCACGGCATTTTTTTTTTACTATTTCATAAGTTCTATGCTAGTTTAATGTTGACCTTAGACTGTTTTTCCTGTGCTGTTGGGCTTTTGGTGGGCCTTGAATCTGGTAGATTGTAAAGTGTGTTAGTAAAACTATGTGCTTCAATTGTGATTTTCTATAATTGGAAAGTTCAGATTTACTATAATGTGCTGGTGTTGTGTCTTCTTCACGGGAACATCTGCATACTTCCAACAGGATTATGTTCTGAACTAGGAATACATATGAACATGCTAATGCTATATAGGATCCTCTTATAAGACAATTCAACTCCATGATATGTTATCACATGATCTATTTTTGCAGGGCATGGAAGAATTCCCCGAGCCCAACTTCATGCGGTGAGAAAAGAACTTCTGCGATTCATGCTCGAGGACTCTAAAATGCTCACTTCTGAAGTATTTAAGGGTTTTAGTTCTTCTTCTGGAAAATGCCCAAACATATGCTATCTACTATGGATGGATACGGAAGCTACTTTGGAAGTTGTCAAGTGTGCTTTTGCACAAGAGAATTTTGAATCTACTTCTAGTACTCTTGATGCATCTGTATCTAAGGATGAAGAAGATACTGATATTCAAAGCCCAGATAGTCAAAATATTTTGTTACAAAGTGTAGTTGACACCATCATTCATATTGTTGGTTTAGAAAATGAGGCGATCCATTCCGTTGTTGTGGGTACTGCTGAGTCCGAAGAATCGGAACTTTGGCCTTCAGTGAATGACTTCGGTCATATAATTGAATTTGTGTCCTTTTTTGTTTCCCATAAAAGGGCAAATGCATCTCAAAGAGTTCTCAAGCACATTCTTAAATACCTCACGTCATCCACTACATCATATGATGATAAAAAGATGCCACCTCAGAAAGAAGTTCTTCAGCTCTTCAACGTGGTTCCTCAAACTGACTGGAATTCTGATTATGTGTTGAATCTTTGTTTAGATGCCCATTTTCATCAGGTTTGTCACTACTACCTTTGGAAAGTTCACCTGTATAATATAGCTCTGCTGCTCAAAAATATCTTTCAGCTTATGACTGTAAATGTATTGTTACTATACAGGCCTGTGGCATGATATATACAGCCAGAAATCAGAATTTGGCTGCTTTAGATAGTTACATGAAGGATACAATGGAACCATACCATGCATTTATCTTCATCAACAAAAAGTTACTTCAATTGGCAAGTGATGAAGCTTTGTCGTTTCGTTCCACAGTAATATCTCGTTTTGCTGAGCTAGTCAATCTAAGCAGGTGAGCTTGTTAATTAATGTTTTAACTAGTAATATTCTTCCCCTTTAAATTTTCACTTGCTGGCTTGTCTTTCTACCGAATGTGCTCAATTTCTCTCCTATCCTTTCATTTTCTTAGGGAGTGTGCATTTGTCTTGGTCATTGATCATTTTCATGATGAGATCCAGCAAATATTGGCAGAGCTTCATTCTGATCACCGCAGCCTCTTTCTTTTCTTGAAAACTGCAATCGAAGTACACTTGTCAGGAAAACTTGACTTCAGTGAACTTACTGCCAGAAACTATGAAATTGTTGAAAGTCTGTACTCTGGAGAACTCGAAGATTATCTTCAGAGATTATCAAATCTCCCAAAGTTGTTTGACCGCAATCCTATTTCTATGACTGATAAGTTAGTTGAACTCTATCTGGAGGTACGTTTTTTGACAGATTTTTAACATCAGTATTTTTGAAATAGAGCTTTTTAACCATAATGAAATACCTTCGGTTGGAGCCTTAAGCCATCAGTGTAGACTTTAGTAGAGCCTTTCACCACTATATTGTCACAAAAGTTGTACTGGGAGAACAATCTATCGGCAACTGGTAGTGCAGTGATTTGCCATAACCGTTATATTGAATCATTGAGCAGTATGTGCTTTGCAAATACAACACAGACATAGCTGCTTTTTACAGGCTTTGGTGTTAGTAGCACTCCCTTGTTAGACATATCAAGCAATATTCCAAAGTTGCTTAATGTTAACCATTATAAATGTCCCAAAAGGCGATGTTAAACATTGCCTACTCACTAGCCGGAGCCTGGTTATGGTTCACCTCTAGGCAGTGGTCTTAGGCGACCTTCGAGGGGCACCAGTGTAGAATCAGCACTATTTTGAACCTTGACCATTATACTGCACAAAATGTTCTCATCTGAACAAACTATCAGCAGTTGGTTGAACACTAAGTCAATATCATGACATGAAACCAAGAAGCAAAAATTTCCTTGCAACTAAGGTACGGTCATCAGGTACTTCACATGGACTTCGAAGTCTGATGGTATCATTGTATCCTTGTAGTTGTATTTGGCTGACCTTGGGCGCAGTTTTGTACTTCAGATCTAGAGTTGATTGTTTGGTTACGATGATTGAGTCCTGGTGAGATATCATGGTTGGAAAAACCAGAGGATTCCTTGAGAACATATTTGTGGGCAGTATTGCACTCTAGTTTTTTGGAGCTTTAGACTCCGATATTATATTTGAAACTGTTGTTGTCAAACCAATATGTCAATTGCTGTTTCTTCATTTTGTCACGGTGAATGGTACAAAATTTGCCACTTTTCTGAAGAGGTGCAAAGTTGACCTTTATGATGCAATTTGTTAGGTTGAAGTTTTTTTAGTGGCAGCACATGCTTTGCGAGATCATCATCCTTTTTTTGTTAATCAAATACGCCTTCTTGCACAGCTTCTGTGTCAGTATGAACCAAGGTCAGTTCTGAAGTTTCTGGAGACTTTCGATAGCTACAGATTGGAGAGGTGTTTGCTCCTTTGTCTAGATTATGGAGTTACAGATGCTGCTGCATTTCTGCAAGAGAGAGTTGGTGATGTTGCGAGCGCGTTGGAACTTGTTCTAGCTGGACTAGATGAGAAAGTTAACCAGTTTATCGCTTCGGTGGAAAATGTGTTCTCTCGGACATCGTCAAAGAGTATCTCTGAAATTGAGCAACCAGACATTGTTCTAAACATGAGCGAGGTTCTTTTTCTTGTGCCCCATTGAAATACTAACCTATATTTGTATCCTCTGTTGTACAGTTGATAACATATTTGATATTCTCATTCAGGCTCGTCCTGTGCTTGATGTGTTACGTTCCTCCATTGGATTGTGCCAAAGGAATTCACAGCGTTTAGATCCAGAGGAGTCTCAGTTACATTGGTTTCAACTGGTTGACTCGTAAGTTGTGCCAATATATAGTTATATACATAAATAATTTCTTTCAAAATCATTTCTCACTGCAATGTATTGGCATTTTGTCCTATTATTTGGATCTATAACTAGAAATTTGATAGTCGTTGCTGGTTTTTGTTAGTAGTGATATGTTATTTGGCAGATGTGAATCATGTGATATGGTTCTCTTTTCACTAGTAATTTAGCATGTGCACTGTCCAAATATCCACCTTAAGGCATCATCTCTATTGGTCATTGGCCTGGGCACTGCCACAGGAGCTGCGCATGGACAAGTGAGAGTATAACAATAGGATCAATTAAATCTCACTTAAGTGATGATTAACTTTCCACTCTCTTGTAACTGATGCAATTCTGAGGTAATTTGCAGGGGTGGAATTTAATTTGTGAGTCTGATCTCACGGATGCTTAAAAACATTTGGATCACACCCTACTTGTACCTTGTATAGTTGTACAGATTGCTAGGAATATGATCCTAAAATGTACTGACTGCTGATCTTATGCCATTCTCGAAGCTAATACTGTTCAATTATCTCAAGCAAGGCTTATTATTAAATACTGATAGATATCTGTCAAGCAGTGTAAAGTATTGTTGCACTTTTACTTTGTTGAGGGGCCATCATATCAGAATGTCCCTCTATCGTGCTGGTAGATACAATTTCTGCTAATGCCATTATGTTGTTGGTGCAGTTTCTCAGATCCACTGAAAAAGTTGTATGGAAGCAAGGTTGTAAATGGAAAAGGTTGTTGGTCCGTGGGTGGTGAAACAACAAATGGACATCCAACAGGCAAAGGATTCTCACAAAAAATGGTGAATTCAGCTTATCAAAGGTGTTTGAATACTCTGCGGAGAGTTTTCTCACAATTTGTTGGAGAGATAATTGAGGCAATGTCTGGGTATATACCCCTGCCAGCAATTATGGCAAAGCTATTATCTGACAATGGAAGTCAAGAGTTTGGTGATTTTAAACTTGTCATACATAGAATGCTGTCTATGTATCTCTACGAAAAAAGAATACTGGTACACACATACTGATTTTCCTTCCTTTGCCGTTTACTTAGTAAGTATAACATGCATGGCGTTTGATGCTTTGCAAAACACCAATCACTGGGCAATAGGCCATTATCTTTGACATAACAAATTACATATTCCATTGCAATAGAGCAGAGTTGTTACATTATGTCAAGTTGATTTGTATCCCTTGTCCTGAAGCTTCAGTGCTTAAAGTGATTGAAAATAACCCAAGGCTTTTAATATTACATTTTTTAGCTAAATTCATGAACCAAGTGCCGTAAAGCGCTTATACACTTTATGGATCAATTAACATATTCCTACTGATCTAACTAGTGTCGAGACAATGATATCTTGAACTAATTTCTTAATTTGTTCAATTAAATGTTGTTTCTTCAGTATTTTCTTGCAATATTTCCTGTTCTATATGGAAGACCAGTTAAGTTAACTATGGTGAAACGAGTTCATCACCTTCTTTGGTTATTTTCTTCTGTATTTTATCCAGTAGTGTAAAAATTATAGTGCCTCTGATACCTTGCGCACCTGCTTGCAGGAAACAGCTAAGTCAGTTATCGAGGATGATTCGTTCTATACCTTGAGCTTATTAAAGAGAGGGGTTTGTCATGGATTTGCTCCACAGACTTTTGTCTGTTGTGTATGCAACTGCTCACTTTCTAAAGAAGGTGCTATTTCAGCAGTTCGAGTATTCAGTTGTGGACATGCAACACATCTTCACTGTGAGTCTGAACAAAGCAAATCATCCAATAAGGATTTTAAAGATGGATGTCCGGTTTGTCTCTCAATGAGTGACACACAAGCCCGGAACAAATCACCTATAATAGCTGAGAATGGGCTACCCAACTATCCCGTGGTTGAACATGAAGTACCATATGGCGTCCATCATAATCACGAGACAGATCATGTTGAGAGATCTCGTGGGCTTCACCAGATGTCACGGGTAGGAATATCTTGAGATATTTCTTTTCTGCTAGTATAATAAATTTCTCTATTATTACCAGGCGCTTTCCAAAAACTTGACTTGTGATATTTGGAAGCCCTGGTCCAGTTATAACTTGTGATATCTCTCTTGTAATGAATATAATATTACATCCTGTTTTAGTTATCTGTGTTAGATATTATATCAGCTGTGTACTTGGTTATGCTTCGGTCAGTGATATAGAATTTAGTGTCCACTCTAATACTTTAAATTTAGTTAATAAAAAATCTAAGTTAATTTCTAGTTTTGCAATGGTGATAAAATGGATCTGGCCCTATACTCTGTACTTCTATAGTAGTACTAGCTAAAGTTTTTGCCATGATATTTCCTTTTGCAGTTTGAAATACTGAACAATCTCCAGAAAGGTCAGAAGTCTTTTCATATTGAGACTGTACCCCCGTTGAAACTTTCTCCGCCAGCCATATATCATGAAAAGATACAAAAGAGAGTAAGTTTGGTGGGAGAATCCAGCAGACATTCAGTTAGAAGTGAAAAAACACAGAAAATATGGCACATGAAGGAGCCAAAATCAAAGAAATCAGGGAATTGGCTTCCACCAAAGTCAAGCATATTCAGTAAGTCTCTGATTCTCTTGGTTGACTGAACAAACATGATCATCACAGTATTGATCTTATCTTGGATTCTTATTTGTCTATTTACCTTTTAAAATCTTCTGCAGGTTCTGACAAGAATCAAGTGCGGTAGACTACTGATTGTACGGTATGTAGCTCAGTGATATTTATGTGCTGGTAATTTTGTTGAGAGTGTTTGTATGCTTCTGTCATCTGTGAGATCATCATTGATATTTTTTCTAAATGTCGAGACTTAATAAGATCCCCTCACTAAGCAGATTCAGGCTTAATCTTTTTTTTTTTTGGAGAAAATGATTTAGACTCAATTGACACTGGTGCCTTTTGAGGCACTATATCAATCGTCTGCTCAACAAAAAAAAACCCTGGTCCCACAAGCACATCACAATGATGCCAAGTTGTGCCTTTGCATTATACAGTAAGATTTCGTTTGTTTTAAACTTGTGCAATAAGTAGAAGTAGCTGACATGACACTTCAAAACTAACGGAGGATGTAAAAAGAAAGCATTTGTTTTAAAGCTTAAATCTGTTACCAAACATATAGATGTGTTTACCTTTATTTACATTCAATTTCTGTAAATCACAAGTGGATACTGGGGTTCTTGTCGTACTGCCCAATAGTGAAGCATTGGACCTTTCTTGTTCTGTGCAGCAGCCAGACTATTTGCCACTACGGCTGTCGAAGCTTCAACCAATGTGATGTGCTCGAGCTGCATAGGATTCTCCTGAGTGATGTGTCCTTGGACTAGCATGGTTCTTCTCTCCTGAGACAATATTCGAAGGTAGAGGGTACTTCTTTTTTCATCTTATAATGATTCGTCCAGGTTCGGTCATCTTGCAATTTATTGTCATCCATCTGTTTCAGATTATTTCTCAGTTAGAAGAAGAATCATATAGGAAGGTGAGATGATAGATGCGAGCGAACCCATGGCCATGAGTCTGTAAATTAGAAGACTAACTGAAAAGGAAACTAATTTTGAGGCAGGACAGGGCCCACATTTGTTGAACATGACCCACACACCATTTCACTGTAAATGACTTGTTCATTCATTGTAAAAACCATGAAGGCGCTGAGATGTATAGCTGCAGGAGACACGACAACCAACGTTAGATAAACATAAACAAATACAGTATATATTTGATCCAAATGTTGCACAGAGTGACTTGTTCCTTCCTTTTTTCCCTATGCTTCCTAAAAGCATATATGGCTGCCTTCCTGGTTGAAAAGGCTGTTGTAAACTATTCAGATATTCTTTTTTTTGCTGGTGAATATTCAGTGGGTACCAAAGTTCTTGCCTTGGCAGAGGAGCATTTTCAGTAGGGATGTAAACTGGGTCCTGTTTAAACCCACTAATAATGATCTAAAAGTTCAATAAATTTTTTTGTTGGGAAAATAAACTATGGAGCTAGCTAAAAGCTAACTAGACGGGATTTGGACGCTGCTTATTTGCCATTTACATGCCTAATTTTCACCTCTACAAGATTATTCTAGGCTGGCCAAAATCTCGATCGGTCAACTTTTTTTTTGAAGGAAAGGCCATCATGGCTAGCTTTATTAACTTAGTTATTATAAATTACATCGTTCACAAGGCTATTAACGACACATGCAGGCGGTTCATCTGTCCAACTATTGTCCAACTATCTGACACCTATTATAGAAACTAAACTTAGCTAGCTCATGAGGTGCGGTATTCACTGCACGAAAACAGTATTTGCAGAGTGTCTGGATATTGTTACGTCAATATTGTTACGTCAATCGATCGGCCAACTTCACTCTAGTTTGATTCTGAACGACCTTAGATTATATGGGAATCTTGGCCGACTGATCTCATGCTTCGCCGAACGCTCCCATGTATGCCATGAGTTCTGTCGGGCCATGCACACATGCACATTGAGGGGGGGGGGGGGGGGGGGGGGGGGGGGGGGGGGTTCTAGATCTTTTCCTGGCCCTTTCTATCTCTTATCCCCATTTTCATTCTTCTCCGCGCCGTGAACAAATCGAAACCCTACTTCATGTTAGTGCAATTTTTAATGAGATGTAACTAAAATGTCGGTCAGATGATTTGTTGTTGGCCCTACTTCATGTTTATTTTGCGGGGGGCCTACTTCATGTTTAATAACTACTTTAAATCATCTCCAACAACAGCCCTATAATAGGGCACCAAAAATTAGTTATTGGGCACCAAAAGGTTGGTTTGGTCAATTTGCAATTCATTTGCTTTTCGAGGATGTACTGGTCGAGTGCCTTGTTTGTTGTTGAGCATTTTCCTAAGCATCATTTTCTTCAAGCTTAGGAATTTCTTCACGGTGACGGATGACCACTTTATCATCAGCTATTTCTTCAGCAGGCACTATTTCACCAGTGCTTATTAACTTTATGGATTCCTCATGAGTCATTTCATCTAGCACAAGAGGCAGGTGTTCTTTTTGCGAGCCGTTAGTTTCATCGAACCGCACATCTATAGTTTCAACAACCTTGTTGTGATAGGTGTTGAAGACTATAGGTGTGCTAGTCCTTACCATAAGCAAGCATGAAATTGTGTATGCTTTCGGTGCAAATTTATAACTGTGATGAGGATCTCTAATTCAATATTTAGCATCGAAGACTTTGAAATAAGTCACATTGGGTTTCTTGTCAGTAAGAAGCTCATATGAAGTCTTCTTGAGGAATTTAGAACTGTGATGAGGATCATGTGACGTGCAGTATCAATTGCTTTGGGCCATCATCGACAAGGAGTCTTGTATTTGTCAAGCATTATGCAAGCCATCTTGATGAGGGTTCAGTTCTTGTGTTCCACGACTCCATTCTGTTGAGGTGTATTGGGAGCAGATAGCTTATGAGTGATGCCAAGTTCGTCAAGATAGTCACTGAGACTTGTGTTCTTGAACTCGGTGTCGTTATCGCTCCTGATGTGCTTAATCTTGACACCATCATGGCCTGGTTTCGGAATCGTCTGAAGACATCCTACATTTCAGTTTTGTACATGATGATATGCACCCAAGTGTAACAATAGAAATCGTCAACAATGACGAACCATATAGTGATGTTGCACTCGTTGGTGTGGCATAATGAGTAGGACCAAACAGATCCATATGAAGCAATTCAAAGGGATGAGTAGTGGTCATGATTGTCGGGTGCTTTGATCTCGTCATCTTTCCCAACTCACAAGCACCACAAAGATGATCCTTGACGAATTCGACACTCTCGACACCTATGATGTGTTTATTCTTCAGGAGGGTGCTCAAATTCCTCATGCCAGCATGTCCAAGTCGCCAATGCCACATCCAGCATTCTCAAGCTTTTGCCAATAGACATGTGATAGGCTGAGGTCCTACAGAGAAATCAAGACCAATGCCTTACTTTTCCCTTTGTCAGCGTATGCGATATGCTTCAGATGAGACGGAGTGAGGGGAGCATCAGTAAGTAAATTCCTATCACCAGTCATATGATTCGTGCAACCAATGTCCATTATCCATTCAGTGGCTTTCGGCGTGTCTTCCTGCAGAAGAATTAGTCTGACTTACAAACTCATATACTTTAGAGTGAAGAATATAACAATCAAATTCCTCAGAGAGAATTTCGTCTAGTGATAGAGTAATTTCAGTAGCATAGAGGACGTGAGAAATGAATAATTCATTTCCTCATGATTGGCTTGCGTCTCATCAAGCAGTTTGAAGGTTTCCATCAATTTTATCTGATTTGAATTTCGTCTGAAGACCTGACTCTGCAGAAGAAATTAGTTCTTCTTAACCACCCACATCTGTAAGGGTGGCTGAGAAGCAATGTATCAAAGTGCGCCAATTGAGAATTTAGGCATTGAAGAAAATGCATTTCTCTTAGGGGGGGGGGGGTAGAATATTCAAATGAATATGCAAAGAAATTCTTCGTGGGTTTGTGAACATAGTGGTTCGAAGAATAATGCACATATTCATCAGACCGGTGATTGTTTCCCTGCGAAGCAGAAGCATTAGCACGATCATTAGTAGGTCTGCGACCATTTGGCGAGTTTGGCCCATGTGAAGAATTTTCCCTGGGTTTTTTCTTCTTCATTGGTGGTGTCATGACCACATTCACCTAAAAGACTTTCTAGAAGACTTTTGGGCACCCAGATTTTTGTCATTGGGGGACCATTCTTGTTGTTAGTTCCAACAAACCTGGCAAATACTTCATCGTTTTGATTTTTGAACAGTTTATAATTAGAGTCAAATGACTCATCAGAGGAATATGAAGTATCACAGTCATAGCCAGATAAAAGTGGATAGATTTGCAGGAGGTCCTTTTGCAGCAACCCGGGTGGTTTTGGGGTACTGCTCAGGTTTCCAGTAAGATCCATCAGCATTGAGTTTTCTTAAAAATGCAATACCCTCTTCCTAGGGTTCCTGTTCAGAATCTGCTTCTTGAGCACATCGCAAAGGGTTTGATGCCCTTTCAGGCTTTTGTACACGCCTGTGCGTCCTCAGATGAGGGGATTGAAACCACAAAACAGTTGAAGATATTGCAGTTTAAGAAGCATTTGAACATTCAGTTGAAGAATTTTCATTATCATGTTCAAGGCATTTCAAGCAAGGTGGGACAAATTATTCCTGAGCGATACTGATCTGTTGAGCGAGCAATGAATCATTTTCTTTTTGAAGATCATCATGAGACGCTATCAGTTCTTCGAGATCTTGCTTCCTTTGAAGAAATTTTGAAAAAATTCATAGGAAAGCTTCTCATGATCGGCTGAGCCACATGACGACTTTGAAGTTCGTCATACTTTGACTCAAGACTTTTGAGATCGCAATCAGAGCTTACCTACGATCCATTTCCTTATCCAACATATCATCGTTTTTATCTAGTAGTTTTTGAATCTTTTTCATAGCAGTTTGTTGCACAGTTGCAATTTTAACAAGTTTCTTATAGCTAGGTACACCAAATCATCGACACATGAAAAAACACTGACGGCTAGCGTCAATAGTCAAAAAAGGTGATGTGTAGGCGGACAATAACTGGGGACTCGGGGTGGCGCCAGCTCGCATGCACCTAGAGCACCAACCTTCAGGGCTCGTAGCAGTGCAACAGGCGTAGGCTAGGCCATTCCTCCTCATGCGAGCAACAACGGCCTGGCGGCATTGCTGGTGTCCACCGGCGAGTGGCGTTGCATAACGAGTGCGGGTGAAGGAGAAATGTTTTTTTTTTGTGGGTGAAGGAGAAATGTTGAAGTGATCTAAATTGAAAGGGATATTTAAAAGTCTTGATCTTAATAAAATTAATAAAAAATAGCTTTACAATGGAGTACACATAATGCATTTGAAAGCTTTTGATTTATTCATTAATTGTCAAAACAGTCCAAAGAACATCAAAACTAATATAAATTACATTTATATTCGCAAACCATCTAGTTGGGTGTTTGATTCTGACCTCAATAAATTGCTCAAAATAACCAAGAAGTTGGCAAGAATTTGTTTAGTCGAAGTTCAGAATAAAATCACAAACGAACAAGGGAGAAGGCCCATTCTGCTCCGGCCCACCGACACGAAACCCTAGCAAATGGAGTACAGTGAGACCAAACTCATTTTGTTTTTATTGCCATCTCAGTTTTATCTCAGTTCTCACTCACTGGTCGGAAGGAAGGACACACACCTGCTCCCCCCCAAGGGAAAACCCACACCTTTCTCCTCTCCCGCCGCCGCCGCCGTCGCCGGGCGCCATGTCGACGGCCGACATCGCCTGCCTCGAGCACGTCACGGACTGCTGCCTCCCGCCCTCCCCGGTCTCCCCCGCCGCCCACCTCTCCGCCGCCACCTCCTCCTCCGACGGCGAGGACCGCATCAGCGCGCTCTCCGACACCCTCCTGCGCAACGTCGTCTCCCGCCTCCCCGTCAAGGACGCCGCCCGCACCGGCGCGCTCTCGCACCGCTGGCGCGGGCTCTGGCGCGCCACCCCGCTGGCCCTCGACGACGCGCACCTCCTCCCGTCCCCCGCCCCCGCCGCCGCGTTGGTGTCCCGCGTCCTCGCCTCCCACCCCGGCCCCTTCCGCGCCGTCCGCATCGCCGAGATCCGCGTCGACGAGTCCAACGAGGAGGCCCTCCTCCCGGAGTGGCTCCGCCACCTCGCCGACAAGGGCGTGGAGGACCTCACCCTCGTCAACCGCCCCTACTCCTTCGACGTGCCCGTGCAGCTGCCCGCGACCCTCCTCCGCTGCGGCACCTCGCTCCGCCGCCTCTACCTCGGCGTCTGGCTCTTCCCCTTCACCACCGGCCTCCCGCGCGGCCCCGGCGTCTTCCCCCACCTCCAGGAGCTCGGCCTCTGCCACGGCATCACGGAGGAGAGCGACCTCGACTACGTGCTCGCCTGTAGCCCCAAGCTGGAGACCCTGGCGCTCATCTCCAACTACGGCTACCCCGACCGCGTCCGCATCGGCAGCCGCAGCCTCCGCTGCGTGCTTGTCTGGCATTCCTTGGCCGACGAGGTCGCTGCCGTGTCCGCCCCAAATCTGCAGCGCATCATTATCTACTGTACGCACCCCAGTGAGGATGACGGGGTCACCAAGGTCAGGATCGGCCATGCTCCCCAGCTCGCCGTGCTCGGCTACTTGGACACGGCCACCCACGAGCTTGAGATCGGCAACACCATCATCAAGGTAGTCCAATTCTCACAAATCTATCAGTTTTATCAGGTTTGATTTGCATCGAATTGTAGCATCAATTGATCGATGTTGCGACTATGTGCAGGCTGGGGTGACAAACCCAAATACAGTGGTTCCAAGTGTGAAGGTGTTGGCTCTGAAGGTCCGTTTCAGAGTGCCCAAAGAAGTCAGAACTTTGCTGTGTTTCTTGAGATGCTTCCCTGGAGTAGAGACCTTACACATCATGGCTGTGAGTTTTACCCTCTGGCTCTCTCACTCTCTCTGCATTCAAAATTTCCAATTTTTACTGCTTGCATTCCATCGTTGGCTCGCTGAATTGTGTGCTTTGATTTTGCAGTCCGACAACGACACCGACCACTACGATGACCCGGGTGAAGTCAAGCCCAGCGACATGCTCAAGTCCACATTCTGGCAGGGGGTCGGTCCGATCAAATGCGTCAAGTCGCGCGTCCAGAAGCTGGTGTTCGACCAGTTCACCGGGGGCACCAACCAGGTTGAGTTCCTGAAGCTGGTTCTTGGGAGAGCTGTGCTGCTGCAGAAGGTGATTGTCTTGCTGGCCGGTGCGGATTCTATCTCGATTCGCGAGGCCACGAACAAGCTGCAGCCGTTGGCTTCCAAGAAAATGTGGGCGACTAAGGTCTGGGGCAGAACTTCCTTGGAGGTCCGTGGACGTGCGGCAGGCCAGGTTTGGAGGTACGACGAAGCGTCTGATCTTTCTGTCGGTGACCCGTTTATCTCTTAAGCCGGCATCGATGGAGCGTTTTCATTAGCTGCTAGAGCATTTTATCGTTTGAATGGCGCATTTCCTTGTGAAAGGGAACTGATGTAGCATTAGCTAGCAGCTCTTTTTGGAGCGTTGGAGATTTGGGGTTCAGCAACAGAAGGTTGTGGGTTTAGCAACACCGATGAACTGAGACTTCTCGTGACTTGGATATGTAAAATGTAGTACTAGTTATCTGCACCTGCATGTAATGTGACATCCCTAGCTCTACTGTTACTTTTATTTCTCCAATCGATGAGATTTTCATGGCTGCGGCTGTGGCTTACTTATATTCGTATCTGCACTCAATGTGATTTTCATGGTCTGACTTAACTGTACATGTTACACCTCTGTTTGCTTCTAGTTTTTTTTAGCTCATTTTTGAGTCATGCCACTGCCGGGATTCATCTCTTAGTCTTTTGTACGCCGGGCTCTGGGTTTGTTCATCACAATCCGCGTGGTGGAAAATGTTGATGTGAATCTTAAACCTGACGTATCCTGGGTTGCTGATAGTGAGGAATTTGTTTAGCTTAGCCGTTTAAGTAGAGGATAGTGTACTAGTGATCTTCCTAAGTTTGACTGCTCCAGTTTGAGTGCTCTCCATAATGTCTAATTCTAGAGCAAGGCTATGTTAGCCATTAAATTAGGTCTTTTGTTGTGGATGCTAGCCTTTTTTAAATGGAAAATCAAGATAATGCCACACCTGTTTCTCCAAATCTTGATTTGAAAGACACAGCTTCTTCCATGGTTCCACCACCAGTCTGAGCTGTTCAACAGCAATGCGTGTGTGTGTGTGTGTGAGTTGATTGTACTGGCTCCCCACAAAGACGCTGGTACTCCTGAAATAATGGTTTGATTGGAATCTCTCTATATATCTTTTTGTTTCTGCTTCTTCTGGAGCTTAACTAGAAATAACTGATGCCTGCTCAGCATGGAAGTCGTTGCGGTGAGAAATTGAGAACTGAGAGCATTTCAGGAGTACGAGCGTAGGCATCGGTTATTTTGCAGCATTTCTGTGCCTCCGGAGTTCATTCTGCAGCACTTCTGTTGTTTGTTCTTGTCCTGGGTATACAGGGGGTTATCTGTTCGAGTTGCCACGGCGCCTATCCTTTTTCCCTGAATAAGAATCACACGTTGCTGTGATACTTGTTCTTCTTGGCTCTGCCTGAGTTAGAACCATGAGCTGCCGCTGTTCTTTTTCCATCTCTGTTAAACTCTTTCAATACCTTCATTCATTCAATTGATTTGTTGCATGCTCCTGGCTCCGTATGATCTACAGGCATTAAGGTGTCTGTTATCGCGATACTGTACCCGAAAAATGTGGCGCCTGGAAACTGTACGACATTGCCTTGAGTTTATATATATATCCACAGTTGAGTAAACTGAACTTACATGATTCTGTTCAAGTCTGACCGGTCCCTGATTTCTGCTGCACCGGCCATGGCACCCTTGCCTCTATCAACTACGGCGGCGGACTGAGAGTTGCCGGCCGCGATCACTTGAACGGTTGGCCGATTCGTTTTTTGATTTTGATGAGGAGGAAGGTTGCATTCAGGGCATAGGGACGAGATCGTACGGCTGATGTGAGCCTCATCCTACGGTCCACCGGCGCCTAACACGCGCCCCCTGTCCTAAAGGCCCAAATATACCCCACGACGCAATCCAGGCAAACCTCAATCGCCTCCGCTGCCTCGCTCAAAACCTCGTCGCATCGTCATCTCCCCGAATCTGATCACCCGGAAACGGCTCGACTACCCTGAGACGCGTTTACGATCCAGTTTTGTTTGCCCCCATGCAAAATTCAGGCGAGGCGCCCATCTGCGCTGCAGGGAACGCTCTACTTCCGATGATGAGTTTGGACGAGAGGTTCACTATAATCAATCAGGAGCATCGGGCTGGAGAGCAGCGACGAGGACGAGCTCAGTATCCTTGTGGAGAGGAGAGGAAGGCCGCACCTGTCTGCTACAGTGCTACGTCTGGTGCGACCCCTCCCCATGGGTACACATCGGCCAGGGGATCATGCTGGTGTTCAACGTCAACAAGCTCATCAAAGCCGGTTGCAGGGTCGAGATCCTGATGGCAGATTGGTTCGCCCATATACTCGGCAAATCCGAAGACCTAAGCAAGATCCAGGCCATCGGACGCTGCATGATCGATATATGGAAGGCGGCAGGTCTGGACCTCAACGGGGTGGAGTTCGTGTGGCTGTCGGACGAAATAAACTGCCCGGACTCCGACGAAACAACAGTTTGGGGAGGACGGTAAGGTGTTGTGGCAGCGCGGAACCGTCCGTGGAGTACCGAGAGCTCATCAAGCCGGATGAACGGGGCGATGTGGTGGGCGCGAGGGTCGTCTACACCTGCATGCAGTGTGCTACCGTGCTATTCCAGAAGGCGGACGTATGGCTGCTGTCCATGGATCATGAGGATGTCGGCACGCTGACCAGAGAATACTGCAGAGACATGAAGGGTGAAGAGCATGGGCCTATTATTCTGTCCCATAGTAAGCTCCCCAATTTGATATTAGACCATGAACATGCTAGGATACAAGATCCAATGTTCGCCATCTTCATGGAAGACGAGGAGCGAGATGTACCTGTGAAGATAAGGAACACTCACTATCCTGCGAAAGTTGCAGAAGGCAACCCGTGCCTGGAGTACATCAAACATATTGTGCTTCCATGGTTTGGATGCTTTGAGGTGCCCGGCAAGGAAGAGAACGGTGATGGCATTAGCAGGATGTTTCACAAGATGGAGGAGCTTATCGCTGATTAGGGCATCTCCAGCCCTTCGGCCCCCCAGGGCGCCTAAATAGAGCGGCCTGGGGGCGTGCCGGCGCTAATTCGGCCGGCCCCAGGATCCGGAAAATTTAAACTTGGTCGTTCCCACTCTCAAAAGACGTTACAAATCTGGCGATCGGGCGTAGTCTGGCGTTACAAAAAACAAGCACGCCGCAAGTTCGCGTGCGCAATGATTCACTCGGCGGGGTCGGCTCCAGGCGTTGGCGGAGTCGGCGTGCGCGGGCTCGGCGGTGTCGGAACTGCTTCGGTGCTGGACTGTGTCGGCGCGGCTTCGGCGCTGCTGGGCGGCGATGTAGAGGCGTCGTTCGGGCTTGGCGTCCGTGTGGTCGTGGGCGCGGGAGCTTGACGCGTAGGTGGCGGGCGGCGAGTAGTTGTATGGAGGGTACTACACGCCGACGAAGGCGGACGAGGGTGTGCGCGTCGCAGGGTGGCCATGGAGGAAGGTCACGTTTGGGTTGAAGCCACCGTGCGCGTCGCCGTCGGCGTAGCCGGGCAACGACGAACCCCATGGAGATCTGACGCCTTGCTGTCCCCAGGACGCATACTGGGCGTGGCTGACGACGGGTGGATTCACCATCCTCGCCTGGTCGACAGATGAGGAAGACACCGCCGCGCGCGCCGCGTTGTCGCGGGCCTTCTTGGCAATGGCCCTGCCCGCCGGTCGGCGGTGACTGCGTCGCGCCGCTGAACTTTCACCCTCCACTCGGCGTTCGACAGGCCTGGTGGCTTCGATGGCGGCGCCCTCGGCTTCCTCTGCTTCGGCTGGGTCACGGTGCCATTCGCGGTTGCCGCCGCGCGCGGCATGGCGTACTTCTTCGGCGGCATGGTGGCGACTGGAAGACGAGCGGGAGGGGGTTTGGCGGGAGAAAGGGAGGGAATGGCGGGAGGAAGACGAGCGAGCGGGAGAGATGCGAGGGAAAAGCGTCAAGAAATGGCGGGAAAAGGTCCTCGGATCGCCGCCAGGGCGGATCACGCGCCTTTTTCGCTTGTGCCGGCTCCCCAAGCGCCCCCCAGGGTGCCGGGTTCGGCCTGGATCCGCCGGCATCAGTTTTGGCCCGAGCCGGTGAAAAACGAGTTTCTGAGGGCGTGACTGGGCCGTTTTTTTGACACCGGCGCGGCAAAATCCCCATGAAAGAACCTGTTGGGAGCGCGGCTGGAGATGCCCTTATGAAAGCGGCGCTCTGCATCCCGCCGAGGTGAAGCTGGCTCTTACAAAGGCGCTGAACAGGATGATGAATATTGTGTGTGGCCACTTCACCGACAACAGTAAAGCCAAAGATCTTAAGAAAGCTATGAAGGTGTAGGACGTTAATCAATGACCGTTGTATGCATAACGTTGGAGTCTTCAGGGATCCGGTCTAGTTTAACTTATGCCTTTAAGGATCACAATATGTTTGAGCAAATCTGTATTTAGTTATTTATTTGCAAAATACTAGCAGCAATGTGTCCCATTTGTGAATAGTTGATACATGGTATGAAACAAATTTCTTAAAAAAAAGGGTTGAGGAGCTTAACATTTTGATGTTGTGCTGCGTGAAGATACAGAGGTCTAACATTCAGTTCGTGTGCATAGGCTGCTGTTCTCTTAGACAGGTTGTTGATTTCCCACATGAACAAGATCAGGCAGGAGGTTGAGGGCATAGTAGCAAAAGGTGAAATAGTTCTTCCATCCATGTGTCATCTAGGACTGACAATATTGATATCCTTTTAGATCTTTCAAAAAATATATTAATATACTTTTACAGCCCACGCGAGGAGGATATCCCAACAAAACCCGACAGGGGTGCGCACGTTAGCTTCTTTATTTTGTTCCACAAAGGTGCCCAACCAGTACAAGTGTTCTAGAATGGTTCCTTCATCCGCATCGATCAATCACCTAACCACAAGATTAAGACGGAACATGTTTTACAGAAACAAGAAGGTCGTACAAAATGATCGAAGGGCACAGAAATATCAACCAAAATGGTGTACTCCCTTCGTTCCTAAATATAAGACATTTTAAAGATTCCACTATGGACTATATACGGATGTATATAGACATACTTTAGAATGTAGATTCACTCATTTTGCTCTATATGTAGTCTATAATGAAATCCTTAAAAGGTCTTATATTTAGGAATGAAGGAAGTATGTAAACAATTCCATTTTCTGGTTAAACAAAATTGGAACGTGCAACAATTCCAACGCGGACGATACTCCTTTCCATTAATTTATTAACAAAAATATTCAGTACAAGTTAAAGTAACCACTGATCAAACAGAAAAAGGGGCGGGTAAGGGGAAGCGAGTTGGGGCATGAATGGGAAACCCGCTGTAGATGCTTAGTATAGAGACGTCTACCACGGGGCAAAAACCCACTAACACCACACACACGACATGATCAGATTCACAAGGTCCATGGGACAAAGGGGGCCTTACGAAACTGCACCTCACCAGGCATCAGACCTATGTGAAGAAACCTACAGCCAAAATACGAAATAGCAACTAAAACCTCCAGAACATGACAGCAACAGAACAATCACACGTGATGCACACCGACCGCATCCACGACCAGAAGATTGCCAGGCGATGCCGAGCGATCTACCAACGAAGAAGCCAATAAAAAGTGCAAAAATGAAGGACGGATGAGCTAACATCGGCCGAGGCACACATTCAGCCCGGTTGGTATGTGCGCCGCTTCTCAACCGGTGGGTGGGCAACCACCGTGTGGGCTGTGTGTACCACACGATGACCCTGGCCCTCCCCCAAGCCGCCGCCTATACAAATGCCGGCACAGCTTGATGATGGGCTCGCCGGAGAAGGCCTCGCCGCCCAACACCCGCGCCGAGCTCGACGCGAGGAGGATCAGCACCGTCACGACCATCAAGATCGCCGCTGAAACAAACTTCGGTCTCATCGTCGAACTAATGTGCTTTGCAATTCAGCAATAGCGTTGTTTGTGATAGAGATGCACATAGAGAGGTAGAGAAGTTCACGATGCATGGAGTTTCACGACCGTCGACGGCGTTCTCGCGAATGTTTAAAAAGGGAGAGATTGGCTGCTGCGTTTGTTTGAATGCCAGCCGCAACGCGCGCTTGTTGCTGCATGTATACGTAGGCCGCACGCTTGCTACATGTGTGGCTGGGAAGAGTTCTGCGCGTAAGGGCCGTACATTCTGTCATGCATGATGAATCACTCCATCCAACGGCCGTGTGAGTATAGACGAGGGTCGACCGGCAAGACGTACCGCAAGCTGGAATACGTGCGCGGTACGGTATGTATGCACTCTCAGAGGACATAATATATACACGAATGCACCGTAGACAGTTACAAACGCATGCAGTTGCTTGATACCCACGTTTTCCATGTTTCCTTCTCTGACTCCGAACTCAACCGGTAGCTATGCTACATACCCCGCAACATAACAAAACCAGACGTACGTACAACTGTTAATTGGTTTCTAGCGTTTTTCTTATATATAGACACCAAAATTTGAGTCAAATATTGTATACCACCATGCATTCAGATTGTGGACATTTTCTCAGGTCCTCCTTTTGCATTTGGCTTGTATATGTACTAGTTGGATGCCCGTGCGTTGCCACGGGACATAAACATTTATAAAGGCAATAAGCGGTCAAATTACAACAACTGTAAGTGTCAATGTATCTCCGGCTACACGTGCTCAATGTATCTCCGGCTACACGCATCGTGTGCCATCTCCTCTTAAACTCTGCTCTCAGTCGGGTATTGAGGTAGGAGACCAACAATATGGTCATGTACTAAGAACTTCACATTAACATGGATAATGAAGGGTTAGCCAATTATATGGATAATGAAGAGTTAGAGGATGTTTGTTTTCAGGGACTTATTGGTCTAGGGACTTAAATAAGCCTCTATAAGTCTCATCTAAACCAAACATGAGGGACTTATAGGGACTTAAAGTGGGCATTTGGGACTTATGAAATAAGGCTCTTAAGGAGAGACTTATAGTTGTAATATGGTCTTATAGAGACTTATAAGTCCCCGGAACCAAACATGTAGGGACTTTTTAGGGACTTGGAACTTATAAGTTGGGACTAAAAAAAGTCTTAGGACTTATGAACCAAACAGGGACTTAGACATCCGGCGGCAACATCTGCTACTACACGGTTGGTAGCAGTGGCCAAGATAAATTAAAGATGGAAATCATGCTCGGGTTCTTCCCATGATTGTTACTCAAACCATGAATCTTTACTTCTTAATGCACTCCTCCCGAGCGTAAAAAAAGAGAACTTCGTTATTTACTTTAGTTTTTCTATTTGCATCATGTACATCAAATACAAGAAAATACCATGCAACATATAACAAGTAACCATGCAGCCATTTATTAGTTCACCAGAAGAATGTCAAATAGAGATTAAGCTTAGTGATATGCAACAAAGATCACGCAACAAGATGAGTCAGTGATACACAAACTATTTATCTGAAATATGGCTTTATTTCAACATTATAAAAAGGGAATCATAACATTACATCCGGCTGCCTACAACTAACAAATAAACAAAATAAAAAATTGCATTGAAACTCCACAACTTACATACAAGTTCATTTCAAAAAGAGTTGCTTTCCTCTCTGACAAAACTATCTGTTAACACAAGCAGGACCAAGTGTCGTCATATATACAAGAGTGCCCTTGTTTCTGGTTTCCTACAAATTTCAAAAGAAGGGATGAATTTTACCATGCCCCCCACACTCTGAACCTCTAATCAGAACATCAACCATAGCCGTTCTCTGGCTGCCTTCCCACGCTCAACTCTGCGAGCTTGCCTGACCATTTCTCTAGTGCATCTTTGTAGTCATACTAACCATGCCGCTGAATGGAGTGTAGTAGGGCAAGGACATCATGTCAAACTCCAACGCGACCTTGGTGTCCTTGAAATAATGATGTGTGCCCTGCAGGTGCTCCTGCTTGTTAGAGCCATCTGACTTTCGGTCCCTTGCCACTATTCTTGAATGTGTCGATCGGTGACACTTCCACTCTTGATTGGTGTCGCTGACGTAGTCACTCTGTCTGTCTAGCTGCGAGAGTAGCAAAGGTGAAATATGTTAGACATTTAATTAATCTGCAGATCGAAAAAATTATATTCTAGATTATTACGTGCAATCAGCAGATTACATGTGCCACATACATGTCAAGGTATGAAAGAAAACACACCTTAAATATAACTGAAGTGTTGGATGCTGTGTTTTATGATTTGACATCATACAGACATTATCCTGCAGATGGGCAAAAATCTTAAGCCATTTCAATAAATAAAGGTCTACAGTTCTCAAATGCATGGTATATATCAATGTGCCAACGCATTGCAACGAAACAATATAGATGATTTGATCAGGGTGGCTATATTTGATCAAAACAAATCTTGAACACAACCTATATATGGCCTCAACCGCGTGTCATGACGAAGACTTGACATCTTCTCCAGCAACCATTGGCGCTCTCTCCCTTGCCACCATGCTTCTCGCTCTTGATTGCTTCATGGCTCGCCATCCAGTTTATTGTCAATCGATTAAGAGTCCATGAGAGGAATTTATCCCTGCACCATCCATCGACATTACACAATCCAGGTCCATTCATCTCTCACAAAATCCAAAAAGGAACACAATCAAACATGAATCTATGCCTTCCCATAGGCACGTCTCAGGATTGCGCCCGTGAGCACAAGCAGCATACCGAACACCTCATGGAGGCATTATAATACGATGGCAACTAACAAATAGATTAACAAATGAGCAAAGGAAAAGTAGCAGATGCTTCACCCATGTTAAATCGGTGGGCAGCCCTTAGGCTCTACGTGGTAGATCACATGGCCTTATGGATAGTCAATAGGAAGTCATATCAACAAAAAATATGGTGCTCAGTGCATCATCAAAATGCATTTTTCTTCTTCTGAAAATCAAATACTTATGGCGTAACAAGACTATTGTGTTCAAGACATTAGCATCATCTGGATGACGTTCACACAACCACTAGGGCAGTACCCGCCATATATATTAAATAGAAAAGTTGTGGGCAAGCAAATGGAATAAAATGATGTCATCCATATGTAACAAGTTTGGACAGGTACATTACCAAATCAGTCATCTATGCAGAGTTGCATAGTAATGTTATTGCTATGCCTACCTGACCTGCTCCCCCCCCCCCCCCCCCCCCCCCACAATGGGATAGGAATAGCTAGCTAGAGAATGGAGTGAAAACTTTGTCAATCTAGCAAGCTTGAACTTTTTTAACGCTTTCAGCAACCTAACGTTACTCCTCTGAGGAAGATTTGATACAAATATTCTATTCAAGCATGAAGTTAAACTTCGTCAAACTTCAAAAACTTGCTATGTGTTTTCTTGCTTTTAGCAACTTTACCTTAGTCCTCCGAGGTTCACAATAGTCTGGAACTAAGGAATTGCATAGGCCTTATATGAGCTATAAAGGAAGAGACAAGAATATTTTCTGAGGATTCCGTTTCATCGAGTCAAAGAAGAAATTACGAATCACCTAAAAAATTGTTCTTCCATCTCTACCTCCATGAATCCATTGTCTTACGCAATGCCCATGATTCAACCTGCAAATAAAAGAACAAAGGTGAGCATTCACAGAAGTGGATGAACATATATAGGTGATGCGACGTGAGACCAATGGTTCTTGTAGAAGAGTCTGTCTGGCGCATCAGCAACAATATCGGATCACGAGGAAGCAGAGGACCATAGCGAGTCTTTGTGATGGATAGAACGCACCTAGGCTGGCCCTGGAGTAGAGGAGGGCGTGGACGAGTTTATTGTCGTGGAGGGGAGACTCCGCGCCGTCGATGCGCCCAACCTAGATCGTGCCGTGGTCCCGTCGCCTCACCTCACCTCCGTTGCGTCGTAGTCGCCTCGCCGCCGCCGCCATCCTCATGCCTCGCACCGCATGGACTGGGGGAGAGGACGTCGGTGAGGTCGAATCTCGAGGGAGAGGGAGGCACACCTCGCCGCCGCCGCCGCCCACATGCCTCGCCTGGATTTGGGGATAGGAGGGCAGGCCGCTGGGGAGGTCGAGGGAGAGGGAGATGCCGGCCAGCGGCGTTGGGAAAACCAATTTGCATTGGGGAGGCGGAGCACGCGCGCTGGATATGGAGTTGCCTGCGGGGAGAACGACTGGTTTTGCTTTTGCCCAGGTCAAGCGGCAGTTGGGGATCGCGGCACGGGAACGTGTGTGCGTGGGTTGTAGTTTTTTTTTGGCTTTTGACGAAGGAGTCGTGCGGGTTTTTTTTGGCTTTTGACTTTTTTTTAACACCAACTTATATTAATTAACCAACCACACCAGTACATTCATTTCGATACAATATTCACCACACATGGCGGTACATCATTTACAAGAATACCATCTGATCTATTGTCAAAGTTATACTTCGTGATTAAATGTGCCACCATATTGGCAGAACGACTAATCTTTGACAATTGAAAATTGCTGATCAGCTTCGAGATGCTCAACGCTTTCATCTTCCGGTCACGCATAGCAGACCTGACATAGACTCCTGATGCAAGAGATGCAACCACAAAAGCGCAATCAGTATCTAAAATTATAGGATTATGAAGATAAATACCTATGTAGAGACCAGCAATGCAAGCCCTAAGCTCCGCTTCCTCCATGCTTTGACATGCATCAATAAAATCGCACGACGAGACAATAACTTCCCCCTCCTCGTCCCTGAACACCAACCCCACACTGGCTTCTCTAATGCTCTCCACAAAGCTAGCATTGACATTAATCTTGAACCAACCTGTAGGAGGCGGAGACCGGCCCCTACTCCCCCCCCGGAGAATTAGGAACTCCGCTAATCCGAACCAACAGACCTTTTCCTTTATATTTAAAATCCACCGGCATCGGAGAATGATATGCAACAAAGGACACCCAATAATTCTCCACAAAGCAAGCAGAAGCTGAAACTGATTCATTTTCTTTACCAAAAATCAAATCATTTCTCAAGTGCCAGGCCCTCCAGAATAAGAATATAATTTGGTCTCGCATTACGGGGTTTAATTGACTCAGGAGAACAATAAAACAAACAATCATATCCCGTATATCTGAAACCTCCTCAGGAGGTAGATCCTAAATGTTCCTCATGGCCATGCGAAGCACACGCGCCTTCGGGCACAAGACAAGCGCATGAAAGGTATCTTCATCCTCCATGCCACAAATAGAACACGTACTAACAGAGGCTTGATGATGCGCCACTCTATTAACCTGTACGGCCAAGCTATTGGAAGAAACCCTCCATGCAAAAATATGAATCTTCTGAGGAATGTTGGCTTTCCAAATAATATCCCAAATTTTCCTCTCCGTCCCTACCTCCTCACTGGATTGCCCCTCATCCTCTTTTTTATCCTTAAGGGTGAGCGCTAACTTGTACGCACTCTTAACTGAGAACATCCCTGACTTTTCATAATGCGAAGCAACAAAATCCGCCTCCCATTTGATTGGAATCCGCATCCTCAAAATCTCATCCGCATCATAAGGGTAAAAAAAATGCCTAACCAGCCTCATCCATCTCCTCACCACTCATGAACAATTTCCTCAACCCATTTAACTCTTTAGTTCTATTCTTCTTTGCAGAGATTTTAAGTCCAGAAGCTCTAGGAAGCCAATTATCTCTCCAAATATGTATATTAGCCCCATCACACACTCTCCAAATAACTCCGGATTTAAGCAGCTCCAACCCATGCAGAATACCTTGCCATGTGAGAGAAGCCGACTGCGGGAAAGCTATGTCTAAAATATGCCCCTGTGGATAATATTTTGCCTTGATCACTCTGGCACACAGAGATTCCGGATTTACCACCAGCCTCCATGCCTGCTTCGCTAAAAGAGCCTGGTTAAATAATCTGAGATCCCGAAAACCCATACCACCCTCCGCTTTAGGCTTTGTCATCTTATCCCAAGCCAACCAATGAGTCTTCCTTCTGTTTTCCTCATCCCCCCACCAGAAATTCCTTATAATCTGAGATAATTCCTCGCACAGAGACGCCGGGAATTTAAAAATACCCATAGCATACACCGGAAGAGCTTGCAGAACAGATTTAATCAATGTTTCTTTTGCCCCACAAGAAGCATATTTCTCTATCCAGTCCGATAGTATTTTGAGAGCTTTGTCCTTAGTGGATTGAAATTTGCCCGCCTTCATTCGACCTTGAGGCACCGGTAAACCAAGATATTTGTCCTCAAATCCTTTGGCGGTAATGCACAAAATTACCATAACAGCCACTTGAACCTCCATACTACATTTTTTACCAAACATGATAGAGCATTTATCTGGGCTCAACAATTGGCCAGTCCCTTTCTCATATGTTGAAATAATATTTTAAATTGTCAATGCTTGATCAATGGCTCCCTTGAAAAATAAAAGACAGCCATCTGCAAATAATAGATGTGAAATACCCGGCGCTTGCCTGTTCACCTTGAATTCTAGCAGCGCTCCTCTATTACACGCATCCTGTAACAACACAGAGAGGGCCTCGGCCACGAACAAGAATAAATAAGGAGATAGAGGGTCTCCTTGCCTGATACCACATGAAGGCATAAATGACTCCAAGAGTTGTCCGTTGAAGCGAACAGAGAATTTCACCGAGGTAACACAGGCCATAATCCACTTTATCCATCCACTTGCAAACCCGAGCGCACTCAACATACACTTCAGAAAATTCCAATCCACTCTATCATAAGCCTTAGCTAGATCAAGTTTATACGCACAAAACTCACCCCGCCCATCCTTGAGAGTGTTTAAAGAGTGCATACATTCAAACGCAATAAGCGCATTATCAGATATCAATCTCCCAGGAATAAAAGCACTTTGTGTTGGCGAGATCATACCATCAAGGAGCGGCCTCAATCTGTTCACTAGGCACTTTGAGATAATTTTATAAATGACATTGCAGAGGATGATAGGCCAAAATTCTTTGATCGATTGGGGGTTCTTTACCTTTGGTATAAGGACAATTACCGTATCATTAACCCCTTCCGGCGTCATACCTGTATGAAAGAACTTTTTAACTGCACGAATAATGTCCTCCTTCAACACTCCCCAATTGCGCTGAAAAAATCTTGCCGGAAAGCCATCAGGACCTGGAGCTTTAAGCGGCCCAATTTGAAAGAGAGCATCACTAACTTCCTGGTCCATAAACGGTTTGCATAATTCACTATTCATGTCCTCACTGACAAGAGGTTTTACCAATGGAATAATCAAAGAGGGATCAACCATACCATCGCCAGTATACAACTTTTTAAAAAACGAATTAGTGATGCTATGAATTTCCGCCACATCCTCAGTAACCGTGCCATCATTCCTTTTCGGGCTAGATATAAAAAATTTCTTTGCTCTCCAAGTAGCCTTAGCTCTAAAGAATTTTGTATTCCGATCTCCCCATCTAATTTTATCAATCCGCGACCTCTGTTTCCATAACATTTCCTCTTTATAGAGCAACTCATCCATTTCCTTGAGAAGAGCCTTTTTCTCCATCACAGCGGCATGATCATTCCTGTTATAAAGCACCTTGAGTTTGCTCCTAGCCAACTCAAGCTTTCTAGGAAGATACCCAATATATTTTCGACTCCAATCATGCAATTTTCCTAGCATTCTCTTGAGCTTAGAAGCCACATCCTTCAAATCATCAATATACATACCTTCGTTCCAGCAAGATTTAATATGCTCTTCTAACACCACCCCTTCCCTCTCCCAGTATGCCTCGTATTTAAGCTGTTTAACAATATTACCTTGTCGAGGCAACCCTGACAGTTGAATGAGCAGAGGGCAATGGTCAGATCTTGAGCTAATAATATGAGACACCCTGCACTCCGGAAATAGTGCCGACCATTGAGGACACGCAACAGCTCTTTCCAATCTTACTCTAACATTTTTGGAACCCTGTTGCTTGTTGTCATAAGTCCACGGCGTACCATGAAACCCCAAGTCAAAAAGATTACAATCAGAGAGCACACTCCTAAAATCAGCCATCAAAGAATTGGACCTTTTATTCCGAGAAAAATGTTCATTTTGCCACATCGCTTCATTGAAATCTCCAACCATGAACCAAGGACCAGAACCCATAGGCTTAATTCTGCGCAAAAGTTCCCACATGACGTACCTTTGACTAGCCTTAGGCTCTCCATAGATAAAGGTGCTTCTCCACTTTGCTCCATTAGCAGTACAGATAAACATATCAATGAAATGCTCCCCATATTTGTTCAGCTGTATAGTATAAGAATCATCCCAGAATACCGCAAGACCACCACCTTTCCCTGGAGAAGAATAGGTAAAAACATTACTCATACCCAATCGATAACGCAAACGCTCAACATAATCTTTATTTTTCCTTATCTCAGAGAGAAAGATAACATTGGGTTGGTGCATCTTAGAGATACACACCAGCTCCTGAACTGTGCGAGGTTGACCCAAACCCCGACAGTTCCAACTAAGTATTTTCATGGCTCCTGACGGGCGCTCACATCCGCGCCCGTCAATTGACCGACAGCCCCATGGTCGGTAGCTTCCTTAGTGATCTCACCTACAGCTCTCCCCTCCCCTACAGATTCTCTTTTTTTCCTTGATTCACTTCCTCTCCCCCATCTACTTCCTTAGTTACATGAGTGACTATACCATCTATCCCAACTACAGCCTCAACTCTCTCAACACACACTCTTTTACAAGCAGAAAAGTCCACACTCTCAGAACTAGCACTGTTCATGTTGATGATGAATTCCTGGCTGCCGTCGGGACCGCGTTTCTTGGGCATAATTGTGTTTTGGAGGATGTCGACGAAGGCAGTTTTTCGGTTGGACAATTCACTCCCACTGTTAGGCGGAGTGGGCACCCCGAACATGGCATGCTTGACGCCGGCGTACTGCACCATAGCATGCTCCTCGCGCTCCTCCCTATGGACACGCTTCCAGCGTCCCCAAATGGTCTCCCTGCCCTTGGCATCGAGACTTGGCCGCATCCCACCGGAGCGTCGCACCGGGCCCTCATACATGCGGGGTGGTGTGGTGGCATGTCTGAAGAGGCGGCACGCGTCTCTGGGGCGTGGCCCCCCCCTCACGGACGGCGATGACACGGTAGTAGACGTTCTGCGGTAACGATGCGGCGTGAATATTATTAAATACTCGGAGCGCGATAAAATCATGAGTTTTTTTTGCACGACGTGGGCACATGTGCTATAGGAACGATGGTATTTTTTCATAATTTTTGGTGATGGAGAAGTATCCGAAAAAATCCCTCTACGCGGATTGCCCTTCGCGCGTCTATGGATGTGGCCGGTGGCCTACGGGGGCTAGCATGCCACCAAATCTTGCGTAGGCAGCCTCTCACAAGTCTGGAAGTGTTGTGGCGGTTGCAAACGCCCGGCACGCGTGTCCGGGGTGCGCCCCCCCTCACGAACGGCGCCGCCGCCGGCACCTGGAGTGGGGAAATGGACGCGTCGGGTCTACACGGAGGGGATCTTGCTGTGGGTCTGGCCCGGTTGTTGCTCCAAAGTGTTCCTCTGGGCTGACCTAACACAACCGGGCAGGGAGGTCCGCTGGTCAAAGCCCGTTCGTGCAAAGTCAAAGGGCTAGATCTCGTGGTCAAACGCTACAGGGTTAGGCGGGACGGGGGCCCTCGGGGGGGGGGGGGGGGGTAGCAATGCCACTGGAGCATCGCACCGGGCTCTCATACATGCGGGGTAGTGTGGTGGCATGTCCGAAGAGGCGGCAAGCGTCTCGGGGGCGTGCCCCCCCCCCTCACGGACGGCGATGACACGGTAGTAGACGTTTTGCGGCAACGATGCCGCGTGAATATTATTAAATACTCGGAGCGCGATAAAATCATGAGTTTTTTTGCACGACGTGGGCACATGTGCTATAGGAACGATGGTATTTTTTCATAATTTTTGGTGATGGAGAAGTATCCGAAAAATTCCCTCTACGCGGATTGCCCTTCGCGCGTCTACGGTTGTGGCCGGCGACCTACGGGGGCTAGCATGCCGCCAAATCTTGCGTAGGCGGCCTCTCACAAGTCTAGAAGTGTTGTGACGGTTGCAAACGCCTGGCACGCATGTCCGGGGTGTGCCCCCCCCCCCTCACGGACGGCGCTGCCGCCGGCACCTGGAGGGGGGAAACAGACGCGTCGGGTCTACACGGAGGGGATCTTGCTGTGGGTCTGGCCCGGTTGTTGCTCCAAAGTGTTCCTATGGGCTGACCTAACACAACCGGGCAGGGAGGTCCGCTGGTCAAAGCCCGTCCGTGCAAAGTCAAAGGGCTAGATCTCATGGTCAAACGCTACAGGGTTAGGCGGGACGGGGGCCCTGGGGGGGGGTAGCAATGCCACTAGAGCGTCGCACCGGGCCCTCATACATAAGGGGTGGTGTGGTGGCATGTCCGAAGAGGCGGCACGCGTCTCGGGGGCGTGGCCCCCCCTCACGGACGGCGATGACACGGTAGTAGACGTTCTGCGGTAACGATGTGGCGTGAATATTATTAAATACTCGGAGCGCGATAAAATCATGAGTTTTTTTTGCACGACGTGGGCACATGTGCTATAGAAACGATGGTATTTTTTCATAATTTTTGGTGATGGAGAAGTATCCGAAAAAAATCCCTCTACGTGGATTGCCCTTCGCGCGTCTACGGCTGTGGCCGGCGGCCTACAGGGGCTAGCATGCCACCAAATCTTGCGTAGGCAGCCTCTCACAAGTCTGGAAGTGTTGTGGCGGTTGCAAACGCCCGGCACGCGTGTCCGGTGTGTGCCCCCCCTCACGGACGGCGCCGCCGCCGCCACCTGGAGGGGGGAAACGGACGCGTCGGGACTACACAGAGGGGATCTTGCTGTGGGTCTGGCCTCGGCGGACGAAGCTACTCGAGTTCGGCGCCTCCCCTCTCCTCTGTGTGGTTTCGGGAGAGGAGAGGGCCGAGTGGTTAAAAAAACATTAAAAATCCATATGAAATAATAATACATAAAAAACATAAAAAAGAAAAAAAAATATAACTATAAAAAACATTAAAAAATCTATATGAAATAAAAAACATAAAGAAGGAAAAATATGAACTACTAAAAATATTTAAAAAATGAAAAATATGAACTACTAAAAACATTTAAAAAATGAAAAATATAACTATGCCGATCTGACACAACCGGGTGGAGAGGTCCACTGGTCAAAGCCCGTCCGTGGGAAGTCAAAGGGCTAGATCTCGTGGTCAACTGCTCCAGGGTTAGGCGGGACGGGGCCCCTGGGGTGTAGCAATGCCACCGGAGCGTCGTACCGTGCCTCATACATGTGGGGTGGTGTTGTGGCATGTCCGAAGAGGCCGCACGCGTCTCCGGTGCATGGCCCCCCTCACGGACGGCGCCGCCGCCGGCACCTGGAGGGGGGAAACTACCGCGTCGGGTCTATACGGAGTGGATTTAGCTGTGGGTTTGGCCCAGATGTTGCTCCCCGGTGTCCCTCTGGGCCGACCCGACACAACCGGGTGGAGAGGTCCACTGGTCAAAGCCCGTCCGTGCAAAGTCAAAGGGCTAGATCCCGTGGTCAAACGCTACAGGGTTAGCCGGGACGGGGGCCCTGGAGGGTAGCAATGCCACCGGAGCGTCGTACCGGGCCCTCATACATGCGGGGTGGTGTTGTGGCATGTCCGAAGAGGCGGCACGCGTCTACAGGGTGTGGCCCCCGTCACGGACGACGCCGACGCCGGCACCTGGAGGGGGAAACGGACGCGTCGGGTCTACACGGAGAGGATCTTGCTGTGGGTCTGGCCCGGATGTTGCTCCCCGGTGTCCCTCTGGGCCGACCTGACACAACCGGGTGGAGAGGTCCACTGGTCAAAGCCCGTCCGTGGGAAGTCAAAGGGCTAGATCTCGTGGTCATCCGCTCCAGGGTTAGGCGGGACGGGGGCCCTGGGGGGGTAGCAATGCCACCGGAGTGTCATACCGCGCCCTCATACATGTGGGGTGGTGTTGTGGCATGTCCGAAGAGGCGGCACGCGTCTCCGGTGCGTGGCCCCCCTCACGGACGGCGCAGCCGCCGGCACCTGGAGGGGGAAAACTACCGCGTCGGGTCTACACAGAGTGGATGTAGCTGTGGGTTTGGCCCGGATGTTGCTCCCCGGTGTCCCTCTAGGCCGACCCGACACAACCGGGTGGAGAGGTCCACTGGTCAAAGCCCGTCCGTGCAAAGTCAAAGGGTTAGATCCCGTGGTCAAACGCTACAGGGTTAGCCGGGACGGGGGCCCTGGGGGTAGCAATGCCACCGGAGCGTCGTACCGGGCCCTCATACATGCGGGGTGGTGTTGTGACATGTCCGAAGAGGCGGCACGCGTCTCCGGGGTATGGCCCCCGTCACGGACGGCGACGCCGCCGGCACTTGGAGGGGGGAAACGGACGCGTCGGTCCCTCATTTTATATGTAAACGAAACTTTTCAATGCGTATGAAAATAATATACACTAAAAACATATTTGAATACAGTTAATAATATTTTTATAAAAATGTTAAACATGTATAAAAGTTGTTGCAAAAAAATATATTAAAAATGCATTAAGAAAACATTAAAAATGCATATGAAACAATAATACATAAAAATATAAAAAATATAACTTATGACTATAAAAACATCAAAAATTTATATGAAATAAAAAACAGAAAGAAGAAAAAAATATAAGCTATTAAAAACATTAAAAAAATAAAAAAAATATAACTATGCCTACGGCTAAGCCGTCGGCATAGGTGCCACGTGGCATCGCTTCCTATGCTGATGGCTTAGCCGTCGGCATAGTTCGCTCTTATCCTCAGCCGGTCGACCTCCACCACTCATTCGCCCCGATAGCTGCTCGACCCGCGCCGCCGCCAGAGCTCCGCGTCGCCCGCGTCGCTCCCCGACGGCCGCCCGCCGCCGCTCCACCCGTGCCACCCCCTTCCCTCGCCCCTCCCCCCTCCCCGCCTACATCCCCGCCCCCTTCTCGCGCCGCCGCCGCCGCCACCACACCGTCGCCAGCTCGTCTCTGCGCCGCCGCGACCACCCTCCTCTCCGCCCCCTCACCCCATCACCCCCGTCCCTCCGCCACCTCTCGCCAGCGCCGTCCACACCCGTCCCCGACCCCGCGCCCTCCCTGTCCAGCTGCACCGACCGGCCCCGTCCACCCTTCACCGACGCCCTGCCCTGTTGCGCCCCTCCACCGACGCCCTGCTGCGCCCCGGCCGGCCCTGTCCACCCTTCCCCGGCGGCTGCCCCTTGGCCTCCCTGCTGCCCGCTGCACCGGCGGCCAAGGTGAGGCTTTTTTCAATTTTTTGCAATTTGTTACTGTTTTTTTACATAGATGGATATATATGTAATGAATGGATATATGCATGTACAGATTGATGCTAGATAGATGGATGGATGCTAGATGAATAGATAGATGGATGAATATTTAGATACATACGCATGCAAATATGCTGCCATTTTGGAAACTTGGATGGGTGTTTTTCCATTGGTTTTGAATGGAAAACATTGTGGCACCTTGCAAACACAGGGCCATGTCATTATCAGGGCACTGCACTAAATTTTTTATGACAGCAAAAAAAGGCTGCAAAATAACAAATTGCAGCAATTTTATAGAAAAATATATACAGAGTTGTCAAGAACAACATGGAAAATAAATAGGTAATAAATGGTGATGGTAGGCCAAGAAGCAGACGTGTATGGAGGTCCATGGAGCAAGTTAGTGTTTTGGTAATGTTGATTCATATATAAGAAGCAATTCGAGGCACTTGGTTTCTAAAATATTTAATGAAGTTTTTTTTACAATTTGACATGTTGTTTCATGTTCATTCATAATGTTGTGTCAATGCTTAATGTGAGGTGACGACCTAATTTTTTTCACTCGGTGTGATTAACAGGATTTGTGGTGTTCCATCTTCGTGGAGTGATCGTTGACGTTGGAGGTGTTGGTCCACGATCGTCTGTCTCCTTTGATCGACTACATCGGAGGGTGAGCAACAATTCCATGACCTCGTCCACTTTTTTTCCATGTCACTAGATTAAATTTTCACATCAAGTCGCGTAACCTAGGTCTCCCGTCCAAAAGGGTTGCATCGATAAATATGCATTCAATTGCATATTTATCACCGCAGCTCTTTCGGATTGTCCAGCGCTTTCCACGGACAGCCCGAGGATGTGTAGATTGGGTACGTTGTTCATGCTCTACCCCGTTCCGAGACAGGATTTCGGCGGCGCCTCCCTGTTGTTCTCCGGATGCACATTCTCTCGGCATTTTGCCGAGACGTGTATTTGGAGAACAGCGGGGAGGTGCTGCCGAAATTTTGTCTCGGAATGGGGTAGAGCATGGACAACGTACTCAATCTACACATTCTTGGGTGGGATTAGGACCCATCTTTACCTATTAGAGATGTAGGTGGATTAAATGTCGTTTCTCGTCAACCTTGTAAAAAATAAAATATTGATGTGAGTAATTTAAACGAATCCTTAATTTTGTTGTGTGGCTTCCAATAAAGCAGAGATGGTAGATAATCAGTGGATGTATAGTGGGTTTTTCCGTCGGAATCAAGTAACAACAGAGTGGGTCAAGAAAAATGATGTGTTTTTGAAAGAGATATTCCGTAGTCCAATGAGGATGGTGCCAGAATACCCGTGTGCCAGATGTAAGAGGCGTATCCGTAGAGATAAGAGTGAGATGACTAAGCACCTTCGCACGCATGGATTTATGCCCAACTTTAATATGCCGATAAACTTTGCCCAGCGGGACCGTGGTAGAGAGGATGTGATACGACAACGCGTCGCTGGTTATGAGGACGATGGGGTTAGAGACATGCTAGATGATGTCTTTGCTGCACAGCCGACACCTCCGTCACATTCAGCGAATGAACCATAGGAGCCGGAGGAAACCGCAAAGGCCTTCCTGGAAATCTTGGCCTCGTCAAAGAAACCTCTCTATGAGGGTGCCAAGCTGTCTGTGCTGGATGCCATCTCGCAACTGGTGGCAGTCAAGGCTGAGTATGGCTGTAGCCGAGGTTGCTTCGAAGCATTTCTAGGAGTATGGGCTAACTGCCTGCCTGAGGGCCATGAACTGCCGAAAACCATGTACGGTACGAAGAAAATCATGAAGGCGCTCTCGATGGACTATGAGAAAATACATGTTTGTCCAAAGAATTTCCTTTTGTTTAGGCATGAGTATGCGGATGACAAGTACTGTAGGAAGTGCGGTTCCTCTCGGTATATTGAGGTGGTCGATAAGCATGGTCAGAAGCAGCAGCTAAAAATCCCTGTGAAGGTTCTTCGGTATCTTGATTTTATAAAAAGACTGCAGCGCCTTTTCATCACCGAGGAGTCTGCCAAAATGATGAAGTGGCACAAGGAAGGGAAAAGGTACAATCCAAAAAAAAATGTACATCCATCAGGAGGTGAAGCATGGAAGTCATTCGATATAGAGTACCCGGAGGAAGCAGCCGAGGCTGGGAATGTCAGAATTGCTATAACAGGTGATGGGTTCAATCCATATGGTATGTCGTCTAATCCATACAGCTGTTGGCCCGTATTTGTTATTCCGCTGAATCTCCCTCCCGGCACCATAATGCAACGCAAGACCATGTTCCTGTCGCTTATAATTCCGGGGCCTGAATATTCGGGGAAGAATTTGAGTGTGTTTATGCAGCCGTTGGTGGATGATTTGCACCATTCTTGGTACTTCCCGAGGTTGACATACGACCGTCATCTGTAGAAAAATTTCTTGATGAAAGTTTGGCTACAATATTGCATGCATGACTTTCCCGGTTATGCCCTGTTCTGCGGATGGTGTACAAGTGGAAAGATGCCTTGCCCAGTGTGCATGAAGGCCTTGATTTTCATTTGGCTGAAGAAGGGTGGCAAGTATGTTGCATTTGACCTGCATCGACAGTTCCTCCCTCCAGACCATCCTGATAGGGAAGACAAGAAGAACTTCACAAAAGGCAAAGTTGTCCATGAAGTAAACGAGATTCCAACGTTTTCTGGTGCGGATGTGCTTGCTCAGCTGAAAGCTCTTAAGCCTGCCGGTGAGGGGAAAGGCAAAGGCAAAGGCAAAGGCAAAGCCACAGGCGAAGACGAAGGCGAGGGCAAAGGAAAAGGTAAAGGGAATTTTTTTTGAAGGATATGGTGAGACGCACAACTGGACTCACATTACCCCCTTCACGCAGCTTCCCTATTTTAAGGACCTCAAACTTCCATACAACATAGACGTGATGCACACCGAAAAGAATGTCGCAGAGTCCCTTTTTCGCACGATCCTCAACATTCCTGATAAGACAAAGGATAATGTTAATGCTAGAGTTGATCAACAGAATATTTGTGATAGACATGGCAATCATTTGATTCTTTTGCAGAAACTGGATCCTTCGCGGAAAGGGCCGTAAACCGAACGGCCTTATCACTGTCCTGTTGAAGGAGTTTTGGCCTGGCCTATTCTGCCTGCGGCCAGACAGGGACCCGCAGCAGCGGGTTTTGGCCACGAGCTGGGCCCACTATGAGGCTTGCAGCAACGCGGAGTACGGGACGACCGCTAAGGCCGTGATCACCAAATTTTGGGTAAGTTCTCTTCTGAATCACTTGTCTTCAGTTTCGTTCATAGTTTATCATTGAATCACTCAACTCATGCCTTGTTTGCTTCTGGTTTATGCATGATTGCAGCAACTCTATAGAGTTCTTGACGAGCACAAGGCCAGAGCCGACGTGGTCTTGCTTGCGGCTGCGAAGAAGAAAGCTCGTCAGTTGCAGTACGAGGTGCGCTGGGTTGCCGTCTCGCAGTACTACCACTACTACCTGCACCAAAAGATGACCAAAACTCAAGCGCAGAAGCTACGACTTACCTTGAGCAGGGAGCGGTTCATGATGGTAACTATTACTAACTTTTCATTGTTTCAAGCAGTCAACTATATGTTTCGTGCTCACATGTCATGCTTCCAAAATTTGCATAGGTTGTTCCTCGTTGGTGCTATGGAAGGCATGACGGATGGGCGAGTTTGGTGGATAGGTGGCACGGCGCCGATGCAGAGTTTGCTACCAAGAGCATCAAGGCCCGGGCTAACCGTGGAGACGACGGGACACACGGCCAAGGAAACAGGAACCACTGGGGCTTCAAGGCCATGAAGGTATATCTATGTGCATGATGCATTTTTGTTCTTCTTTACCGTCATGTTCTTATGTATGGCTGACTTCTATTTGACGTTGTAGGAGGACAAATGAAGAGGCCGCTCTCAGACATGGAGTCGTGGAAGCTGGCCCGCGAGCGGAGTCATCGCAAGGAGGGCGAGAGCCAGTACTACGGCAAGACCGAGGAGCACCTGGGGTCTTACATTCATCACTATCAGGAGTTGCATCCGGATGTTCCTGTTGCTGAGGTCGCCCAGTCTCAGATCGACGACACGGCGGTGGTGGCCATCCAGGGGAAGAAGAATGGCTGGTATCCGTGTTTCGACGGCTTGATCACTCCTTCGATCTCGTACACACGGCTTCGGGCTACCAACCCGAGCCAGTTAGAGAGTACGGGGCATTCACAGACTCCCTTAGCCCGCCAGCATGCTGTAAGTACTTCCTCTTTATCTTTTTCTATCTAGCATTCTCAGTTTATTTTCAGCATTGCTCACTTAGAAACAACATAAATTATGTAGGCATATAAGGAGTTTGTCGAGCATAGGAATCTCGAGGTGCGGGAGTACTTGAAACGAGTGAAGGCAAACGATGATTACAACCGTCAGATGATGACGGTTAGTTTTGCCCTCTTAAAACCAAGCTAAATTTTTGCACTTCCATTCCTTCTGATCTTCTAGTTTGCTTGTTTAACTAACATTCAGGCTATATTGGCGTCTTGGACTAACCGCACGGATCCACCACAAATGGGACCCCCACCACCACCTGCGGGAGAACCCCCACACGTGCCCACGTTCGATGAATGGGTGGCACTAGGCAGTGATGGTCCGGTTAGTACATTTGCCTAACTACTGGCAAACTAGTTCTCGTTCATGAAACACTATCATATCATATTTACCGTTAGAATCTTTTCTGAAACATGTAGGGGACCGGTGGCTCGACTCCTGCTCCGTCGACCCTAGTCACTCCGATCTGGCAGAGTGGTGGTGGTCGCGATGGCGGTTTTGGCGGAGGTGGTGGTGGTTTTGGTGGAGGAGGTGGTGGTTTTGGCGGAGGTGGTCTTGCTTGATGATTCCGTGCATGTGGCCATCGTGCCATGCCTTTCATATTCCTACTTTTATGATGTTTCATGTCTTGCACTACTTTTATGTTCATGAACTTCCGTCGGTGATGATCTTTAGATGATGTGATGAACTTGAGTATGTTTAGATGATGATGGTGAACTTGAGTATGTTTAGATGAACTTGAGTATGTTTACATGATGAATTGTCATATTTCTGCATAATTTCATATTGTTCTGTTTTGAAATGCTGTCAAATGAATTGGAAAAGAGAAAACAGGGGAAAAAAACTATGCCTACGGCAAAGCCATCGGCATATATACGCCCAGGAGTTACCAGGGCTTGCCACGTGGCACATCTATGCCTACAGCAAAGCCGTAGGCATAGCCCTGCTGCCAGGAGGAACCAGGAGATGACACGTGGCAGAGATATGCCTACGGCAAAGCCGTCGGCATAGATTCATCTATGCCTACGGCTTTGCTATAGGCATAGCCCTGCCACCAGGAGTACCACGGGTTTCCACGTGGCAGAGGTATGCCGACGGCTTTGCCGTCGGCATAGCTCTGCGACGTGGCATTGCGTGATTCGTCAGCGCTTTTGACGGCGCCGTCCGTTGCCGTCAGACGGAAAACACTGCCGACGGCTATACTATGCCGACGGTCTGACAAGACTACGCTGACGACATCTACGCCGATGGCAACCGTAGGCATAGATCTATGCCGACGGCCTAGGGGCCTATGCCGACGGCCCGTGGCCGTAGGCATAGACCGCGAGTCCGGTAGTGCCGGTTGGATTGGTTTTTTTACCATCAGTGAACGAACAGCCTGCCCGGACGTTTGAGACGGATATGAGAGGCCCGAGTGTAGATGCTCTTAGAGCACATACGCTAGCTTGATCTAGATGTCTAACCGCCGCCCTGACCTCCCTCTAAACCATGCCACCATCTTTGACACCGACAACGCCTCACACCCTGAACCCATCAACCTCCGACCCGGGTCTAGAATAGGTGTTACAAATAGCACATTCGAAAAAAAAACTTCCCTATCCCTAAATCCCAAATTCGAACTCAAAGACCTCCTCTAGTCACTCGCACCACACATTACAGAACATGCGAAAGCGAGTCTTAATAGGACGATTATTCCACTGCTTGTGGGCCTGAACTTGGGTGATCTATTCATAATAACCATGATGAAGTTTGGATGGAACTAAGCAGATCTTGAAGAGTTGTATCCCATTTCCTCGTTGGCATCGCGGCCGTCTGTCTTCCACATGGACCCCCACCTCCGTCACGCCAGCGATGATGGATGGGTCCTTTCCCCTCGCTCCACCGTCATGCGCGCGGCCGAGGGGATGAATAACATGTGCATCGATATATCTTGTTCATCACCTTTTGGTGGCCTTGCAAAGTCTCGCTGCACCACAACCGGCTCCACCGTCGGCGTCGGGCCAGCTCCCCCTTTGCCGCGTACAGCTCGGACCCCAAAGTTCAACACACCATCATCAAAAGATCTGCAGGAAGCACTGATAAAAGTGCGCCGCGCACGACCACACCAACACCCGCAGATCCGGCAGCATGGAGTAGATCGATCGAAATGACCAATCCACCGAGACCACAACCACAATCTTACCCACCCAGTCACCACCAGGTGACCGGCCGGCGCGCACCCGATCGAGCACTTGGACTCCAGCCGCTTGATTACTGCGGCAAATCGCGTGCGCCCTGCACTTATTTTGCAATGGCCATCTAAAAACCCACACGTACGATGATATTGCACTGCACCCAGCAAGCGGCCGGTCGATCGATATTTACGCATGCATGTATGCGCGCGTGCGGCTGCTCCACATGAATGAAGAAGGTAATGCTTCAAGCCTTATCTAGCTCTAATTGCCCACCGAGCAAGCAAAGGCATGCATAGTGCAGCGATCCACCTGGAAGGCATTCCTTTTAAGGAAATGGAAACGACATGCCTTGCACTAGCTAGTTTTCATCGCATTGCACGCTAATTTTATTGTTACGAGACTAATGCACTGATATATACATTCGGTAAAGCAAAGAAATTGGTTCAGTTCCAACTTCCAACCTGTTCAAATCTGCATCCAGGAATATTTTCCAGCCAAAAAAAGTACTAGATGCTTTTCCTTGGCCCATGTTACCTAGCTAGCTAGCTAGTTAATGGGACACGAGCAACTTTTACATACCCATGCATGTGTGCTCAACTGCTGAAACAGAATAAAAACCCAACTGTCCATATGGTTCTCCATCTCATTTCTTCACTGGAACTTTGATCCTATAGGCCCATGTTACCTAGACGAATGAAAGTAGCAAACTCGCTGCATATATATAGCCCATTGCGTCCTATAATACATGTAGGGTACAGGGCTCCAAGTGGTCATATAGCAGCCACGGACGTCGTTAGCCACACGTAAACCCAGATGTGCAAGATGATGAGTCCAGTGCAGCTGCCGGCCCTCCTCCTCCTCCTCATGACACTGACCGCGCCGTCGGCTCACCGGGCGGCCGCTAGCCCCCCGGCGGACCCGGTGCAGTGCTCGTCGGGCGGCGGCACGGCCGACTGCACCTTCTCGACCGCGTACGGCGTGTTCCCGGACCGCTCCACGTGCCGGGCCGCCGCCGTGGCCTACCCTACCACCGAGGCGGAGCTGGTGCGCGCGGTGGCGAACTCCACGGCCGCCAAGACCAAGATGAAGGTCACCACCAGGTACGCCCACAGCATGCCGCCGCTGGCGTGCCCCGGCGCCGGCGACGGCCGGGGCCTCGCCATCAGCACCCGGTGGCTGAACCGCGTCGTGGCCGTGGACGCGGCCCGGGCAGAGATCACGGTGGAGAGCGGCGTCACACTGCGGGAGCTCATCGCGGCGGCGGCGGCCGCCGGGCTCGCGCTGCCCTACGCGCCCTACTGGTGGGGGCTCACGGTGGGCGGCATGCTCGGCACGGGCGCCCACGGCAGCTCGCTGTGGGGCAAGGGCAGCGCCGTCCACGAGTACGTCGTCGGGATGCGCATCGTCACGCCCGCGCCGGCCGCCGAGGGCTACGCCAGGGTGCGCGTGCTCGCGGCCGCCGACCCGGAGCTGGACGCCGCCAAGGTCTCCCTCGGCGTCCTGGGCGTCATCTCTCAGGCAAGCTGATCTACACCCTTTGCTGTACACACTATGATGAGTTGATGACACGAGGGAGTACATTTATCAGCTGACCTAAGTATTTCAGCGCATGTTTGTTAGAAGAAGATCACACTGTCTTCCTCATATATGGTAGTAATAATGACTCTGATCTAATGCTTGACTTGCATTAACCTTAGTGACATATACTACTCCTAGATAGATATGTTGATTAACAATAGTATCAATATTAGTATACTTACGTCAAGATTAGTGGTAGATAAGTATTGCGTGCTAGTGCTTAGCAACTGAACCATGCACGTACGTACTTGATGCAACATTTATGCTGACCATGAGTATGTACTTCCTCTGTCCCAAATTTCTTGTCTTAGATTTGTCTAGATACGGATGTATCTAATACTAAAATATGACTTGATACATCTATATCTAGACAAATATAAGACAAGAATTTTGGGATGGAGGGAGTATATTAAAGCGAAATGTCGATGAGTACGTATGGAGTAGGCGTACGTGCCCGATCCACCGGAGGGCTGTGGCTCAAGAAGGAGGCACCACCGGTGGATGATACTTGGAGTACAAAACATGGTTCGTCAAAAAGTACAAACATGCAGCGCACAGCGGGTGTGTGTGTCGCAATCATGCATGTCACTTTAACTGTTTTGGCATTATAGTTTACACTTAAAAGGACACCTTTGGAACAAGGTAGACAAACAGGCCGTGTGTTTTGCTTGCCTTCACGTGCCGACATGATGTAAACTTTATGCTTTTACTCGATTTTTTTTTTCGGACCGACACTTGCACCTAAATGTCGAATGATTCACAAAAACACTTAATAGAATGAAATGGAAGATAAGTAGTAGTTCAGGCAAACATAGGGTTGTCCACTTCCCCTATATATGCTATTTCTCGATATGTTGTTGCAAATTTTAGGATAACTTTTTTGATACAGAAAAGTCTAGGGTAACTCACGAGATTTTATCTCACATTTTTGGATGTCGACTAGCGGACCACAACACTTGTGCTAATTCTGAATACAATAAAAACTTGATCAACTCATGGCCACACTGACAGGTAGAGCCCACGTGAGCGCTAATATGATGCGGAGGTGCAGAGGTGGCCACATGATCCACCTGCATCTTCCACATCTCCTTTTGTGCTTCTTATTATTCCTCCCATTTCTATCTCTGCCGGTTATGTTTTCTCATAGAAAGGGCAAAGGGCATATATTAAATAAATCTAGCCTGTACAAGAATTTCCAAACAAGAATAAAAGCTACAGTCAAGTCCTTGAAGAAATCAACACCATCTTCCTTCTACATTCATCGGCGGCGTGCAGTGAGCAAATCTCGTCGCTGCCTCCAAGCCTCTGTCTCAGCTGAGCAACCTTGTTGAAATCCAGCATCTTGTAGAAAGAACAACCGGGAAGTCGTCGATGTAGACCAGAAGACGCCGATCGCGAACTGGATAGATCACGGCTTAGGAGAAGCTGACACTAAGACGGATCAGAAGATCATCTCAACTCTCAGACCAGACAGAGGAGGGAGACATAAACCTCACAACTTCCCCGACAAAGCATATCTGGCTGAGCTTAGTCGGGCGAAGATGGAATTGGAGAACAAAAACATGTCACAATGTCATCCCTTCGTAGGACAACACCATCATGAACAAACGCTAATCATGCTAGACCGAGTGCTTAAGATCACACCATCCTCCGACTCATCGACGCCACTAGAATGAAGGAGTTCGACATGGGGATAGCCGAGGAACCATTATTCCCATTGTCACAATGTACCAAGTTTACCGGTGATGAAGAATTCGAAGGCCCTATGAAGTACATATTGGGACTGGTCGAGGGGAAAAGCTAGCCACCGCTTGGTCCCCTCCTCTGTAGCAAAACCTACAAAAGCAACATTAGTTATATTTATCACAAAGTACAAGATTTGAGCATCAGTTAGAGCTATAGTATGTTCTTAGCGGCAAGCTGTGAGATCAACCAAATAAACACAAAACGTGATGCACACACATATGGAATTTTCTACCAATTTAGTACTAAATCAGAAACACTTATTTCCCTAGATTGAAAGGCAAAGTTGTAACAACAATGTGATTCCCAAATAAATACTTCGCCAGTCCCACAATATAAGAAAAAACGTCTTATATTATGGAACGGATGGTGTACAACATACTCCCTCCATTTCTTTATGTTGGGTGTATTTGTTTTTTGATAAAATTTCACAATATAATGTGCATTTGTTTGAATTCTTTGTCATTCCCTTCTTCGTCCTCCAAAAAAATAAAAGTATTTTCATGTATCTTTCATTGTAGAGAAAAAAAAGAAAAATATCTCTCCCCTGATTGCGTATCTCTTTCTTTCCAAGCTGAAGTGACTTACTTGCTGCTAATTAAGGAATTAGACAAGGGCAATTTTATTATAAATTGTCTATAATATGTTCTTTGGTCATCACGCTGAAAATAATACATCTTATATAAAGAAATGGAGGGAGTATACAACTGTTAGGTTTAAAATGTGCACGTGAAGACCTAAATCTGTACGTAGCAGTAAGGGCAGTTGTACAGCTTCAGACCTGAATCTATACGTTGGAGTATTTTCCATTTTTGTGCAAGGTCTAACAAATTTCCTATCTCAAGTACTCCCTCCGTTCTAATATAAAATGATGTTATTACGACCAATGTATACCCACAGTTGGACTAAGAACTACAGTATATTTTGAATCTGTATGTACGTAGGAGTAATTTCCCTTTTTTTTGTGCAAGGTCTAACAAATTTGTACGATGGTTTGCATGCAGGTGACTCTGGCGCTACAACCTCTGTTCAAGCGGTCGACGACGTTCACGGAGCGGGACGACGACGACCTCGCGGAGCAGGTGACCAAGTTCGGGTACCAGCACGAGTTCGCCGACATCGCCTGGTACCCGGGCCACGGGCGCGCGGTGTACCGCATGGATGACAGGCTGCCGATGAACGCCTCCGGCGACGGCGTGCTCGACTTCATCGGCTTCCGCCCCACCTCGGCCGCGGTGATCAAGGTCAACCGGCTGGCCGAGGAGGCGTCCGAGCGGGTGGGCAACGGCGGCAGCGGCGGCAAGTGCCTGACCGCGAGGGTGACCCACGCCGCGCTGTCGGTGGCCGGCTACGGGCTGGCGCGGAGGAGCGGCGGGCTGTTCACGGGGTACCCGGTGGTGGGGCGGCAGGACCGGATGCAGGCGTCCGGCGGCTGCCTGACGGGGCCAGAGGACAAGCTCCAGACCGCCTGCGCCTGGGACCCGCGCGTGAGCGACTCCAGCTTCTTCCACCAGACCACCTTCAGCCTGCCGCTGAGCCGCGCGGGCGCGTTCGTCCAGGACGTGCAGCGGCTGCGGGACCTGAACCCGAAGGCCCTCTGTGGCCTGGAGCTCTACGACGGCATGCTCATCCGCTACGTCAAGTCCTCCACGGCGCACCTCGGGAAGCCGGCGGCGGCCGGGGAGTCGGCGGACATGGTGGACTTCGACATGACCTACTACCGCAGCCGCGACCCACGGAGGGCGCGGCTCCACGAGGACTTCCTGGAGGAGATCGAGCAGATGGGGCTGTTCAAGTACGGCGGCCTGCCACACTGGGGCAAGAACCGCAACCTCGCCTTCGCCGGCGCCGCGAGCAAGTACCCTGGGATGCGCCGGTTCCTGCGCGTCAAGAGCGCCTACGACCCCGACGGCCTCTTTTCCAGCGGCTGGAGCGACATGATGCTCGGTGTCAGCGGCGGCGGCGCCGCGCCGACGACGGACGCGCCCGGGTGCGCGCTGGAAGGGATGTGCGTGTGCTCGCGGGACGCGCACTGCGCGCCGGAGCAGGGCTACGTGTGCCGGCCCGGCAAGGTGTACAAGGATGCCAGGGTCTGCACCAAAGTCTAGTCGTCCATCTGAACTACAGAAAGAATTAATGGTAGAATGGGCTAGACACAAACCACACATTGGGTCGAATTTGGAACCTCACCAACTGCTACTTAGAATTCACACAATCCCAGTTAGCAGTAACACATACTCACGTAGCCCGGATGCTTCGTTGTCGTACCATACAATCTGATTTAATCCTTCGTACAAATTTACTAGGCTAAAAAACATCTTATATTTTGAGGGGAGATAGTACGCCACACAGGCGTTGCATTTGCGTTTGATATTTAGTTTGGTGCTAGAATTTTAAAAATACGAATTTGTGATTACCTAACTTGACATCACATGCAAATACAGTCACAAAACACATATGCGGACGTATCATGGTGTATGGCCCCACCTGTCAGTGAGGCACGGCGCTTGGCCTACTCACTTTTACACAAAACACCCTCGCATTTTTTTATTTAGGGAAAAAGCTGACCACAGCAACATATTTTAAACAAAACTCTCTCGCTTTTTTTATTTGTAGAAAAGCTAACCATTGTACTGGATAATTGTACGGACATCAAAACAAAAAATAAGGGCGCCTGTTCTCGAATCCTAACTAACGATCACGACACAAGCCACTCTAACCAATCTAACCTTCACGTTCCCATCTCATGTATGGATAGCAAACATACATGTATTAAACGTGGAGCTTAAATCACATTTATTCTTTCTACAGAAAAAGGTGTGGCCGCCAGCTCTCTAACACACAAACAAAGATTAGCACACAAGACGTTCTTGCCACTACAACCTGCACGTGTACACATCTACCGTGAACAACTAGTCTTAATGTAGTAGAAACTTGAGTGAAGTGCATCATAAGTTATCAAACTATTTCAGAGGTGTCACGTAGGTCCTCGAACTATGAAAATCGTCATCCAGATCCTCAAAGTGCAATATATGTGTCATCCTGGTCCTCAATTTTCAAAGGTATCATGTAGATCCTTGAACTATTTCGGATGTGTCACATATATGCACACTTATTACACTTCACCTAGATGACACTTTTCCTAGTTTGAGGACCTATATGACACCTTCGAAATAGTTCGAGGACCTAGGATGCACTTCACTCTAGAAACTTGTAGATAGTATGTAAATTATAATTTCAGAAATAAAATAACATATAAATATACATGTGTTCTGAATATTGTACATACAAAGATAATAACCTACTTAAAAAAATTCATGTGTTATTTAAAAATATTCATATATTTAAATATTATGTATTAATTATAAAAATGTGTGTATCATTTAAAATAATATTTTACAAAATTACAATTAAAATATTTTCTAGTCATACAAACATTTCACTAACTATGTACACATTTGTATAATTCAACGTTTATATAACCAAAAATATTCAAAATTGAAAATTAAACTGTTTATATGAATATTCAATCGTGTCTAATATTTCAATTCTATATTTTTTAATATAAGTCATGTGTAAAATTTATACACAAGTGAATATTCGGTAATATCTAGTAAATGTTTGAATTCATTATTTTCATAATTTAAATATAAGCCACAAGTGTATTTTTTTATTCCTTAAACATATTTATGAAATAAAAAAAATTCAAAGTCGGTATTAACTAAATATTTTTTATATAATAAACAGGCTTATATTTTAAATGTTTTATTTACTAATGATTGCTTGCATGTATAATATTTGTTTGACATAACTTTATTAATTATGTTTTACAAATATCTTGAAAGAAATAAAAGTGCAAAATGGGCTGCAGTATCTGCAGCTCATTTAAATTCCACATGCGTCCGTGCTCAATACATGTATACGTCGGTCGAAATCTCAAAAAAAAAGTTTACGTCGTCTGGTGCTCGAAACCTGTCTTCCGTTCAATTTTTTTTTTCATATCTAAGCTCCATCGTGAGTGCATGTTGGTTTGCTATCTTACCAAACATTCGTACGTGAAGGGTGTGTTGGCTAGATTGGCTTGTGTAGTAAACGTGGGTGGCAGGTTTGAGACCCGGTGTCCCTAATTTTGTGTGAATTTTTGTACCTATTTGCAGTACAGTGGTCAGCTTTTTTTGCAAAGAAAAACAAGCGAGGTGGTCTGGTGTAAAAATGCGTTGCAGTGGCCACTTTCCTGGCAAATAAATAAATGTGAGGGTGCTTTTTCAAAAATGAGTCGACGGAGCGCCATGGCTCATTGACTAGTGAGGCCATACACCCTGATACATCCGCATATGTTTTTTGTGACCGTATTTGCACGTGATGTCAAGTTAGATGACCACAAATTTATATTTTTAAAGTTCTAGCACTAAACCGAATATCAAGCGCAAGTTATATGACTCCCAATGATATTACCTCTTGCATCTATATATTTGGTTCAGTCTCCGGCCATCACATCAACTCGTTTCCTCTGTATTGTCCTGTCACATGGATAGTCTCCCTTGCCTAAACAATAGGCTTGATACTCGATAGTATCTACCGGGTCAAACTCGAATTTGCCCGCCTTCCATACTTTTCAAGTTGCGGCTAGCCCAGGACTCTATTTTCAGGTTGCTCAGATAGTTTCATTACCTTCCTACCATATACTGCAAGCTAGACAAATGCAAATATTCACAGATACAACCTGATTCCATAATCCAAGATGATCGAGTTCAGAAAATACACAACTTCAGACACCACAATCATAATTTATTTATTTATTTGAAATAGAGGCAAAAGATTTGCCTCATCCATTAATTAAGAAGAAGAATAGAGCTTACATGAGTTACAACACTCCCCAATAATACAAAATGAATTACTATCCACGTAAGTTATCCAGTGTGCCATCTCCCCTTTGATGTTGCTTAGAATAACTAAGAGTGGTGCACTTTTCTTGCGAAATACGCGAGTGTTTCTCTCACCCCAAACAACCCAAGAGGTTAGCATTACAAGTGAAGCCATGGCACTTCTATTGGGGGATGTTGAAGTCGGCAACACTAATCCACCAATCCTTGGTGGAACTAAATAGAGGCCAAGACGATGTATCGATGCCAGCCTCTTTAAGGGATACTTGCAACCACTTCAGGTCTTGTTCGGTTACACCCCTCCACAAGAGGATTGGAGGGGATTTGGGAGTGTTTTGACGTGTAGGGGATTAAATCCTCTTCAATCCCTGCCAAACCTGGTATGAGATCCAGGTATGCATTGATAGTTCATTTCATGCTGATGTTGACATACAAGTTGATAAATTGTCTCATACAGAGGTGGACAACTCATGTGTCCAGGTTGAAGAGATTGAAGGTGATCTAGAAGACAAGATGCAGGAAAAAGTGGAGTATATGGTACAGTACCCTGCTTCACCTAATGATATGGGGGAGGTGATACCTACTCCTCCACTTATATCTGAAGATGTGATAAGATTCAGCATGAGGAATTTGCAGAACATGGCTGGCAAAATGCAGGACAGGGCTGTGGCTTTATCTAAGAAGAGAAATTTAGAAGGTACTTCCTCATGTCACAATTCTTTTGACGTGCTCACAAATAATGATCTTATTCTTAGGGCATCTAATATGGGCGTGATTATACCTGACTCTAATTTCTCTAGTGTGGATATCCTTAGAGAATTAGAGAAAATGAGGGGAAATAATAGTGATGTGCATGCCCCCTCCTCTAACAATCAGGATGGGGATTGTGTGATGTATATCACTAATGGAAAGGGTGATCAAACTTCAGTTAGCACTGAATGGGGGGATGAGGGGGATGACCCTGAGACCAATTTTATTTTAGTAAAATCCAGGAGGAAAAAAAGCCCCAAGGTTAAAATTGCTATATCTAGACCTGTTACTAGAAGTCAAAAACCTGATATGGGGAAAGATAATATCAAAACTGGCAGTCCTGTCCATCATTACAGGGCCACCAGAGGGGGGAGAGGGAGGAAAAGTCATTGTAAATGATAGGAATTTTTTGGAATTGTAGGGGGGGCAGGAAAAAAGGGAATGAGTTCCTGCCTATCCCATAGGATCAGAGATCATTTCCTGGACTTTGTTTGTCTGCAAGAGACCCATAAAAAAACTTTCTAGAGAGCTACTTCAGGAAGATAGATCCTCATAGTGCTTTTGACTGGGACTGGATCCCAACTATTGGGAAATCAGGAGGCATCCTCTGTGGAGTGAAAAAAGAGAAGTTCGAAGTTATCTCCTAGAGAAAAGGGAGATTCATTCTACAAGTTTGTTTCCTTGATGTCAACATACAGAAAGTCTGGACCTTATGTACAGTTTATGGTGCTGCTCATGAATGTGACAAAAATGATTTTGTAGTGGAGCTGGCAGAGTTTTGTAGCCACATTCAAACACCTTTCCTTATTGGGGGGGACTTTAATATCCTCAGACATAGTGGGGAGAAGAACAAGAACTGGCATCACTCCATTTATACTGATTTGTTTAACTCAGTTATAAATTCTATGTGCCTGAACGAGATCCACATGTGTGGGGGAATGTACACGTGGACTAATAACCAAGCTCACCCGACCCTAGAAAAGTTAGACCGTGTGTTGATGAGTAATGATTGGGAGGATTTGTTCCCTCTTGTTAATGTTAGAAAGTTGGTCAGGGATATGTCAGACCATAATGCTCTCTTGGTGTCCTCGGACAATCATGTTGTACGAGTTCCGCACACAACAGAGTTCAGGTTCGAGTTAAGTTGGCTCAAGTCTGAAGAGTTCCTTCCTCTGGTTGAAAAGATTTGGACTAAGAATGTCAATACATCTGACCCTGTCGATGTCTTGAACATCAAGTTGAAAAGAGTGAAAAAATTCTTCAAAGGATGGAGATCTAATAAATTTGGAAATGAGAGGATCAGAAAGAAAAAAATTAAGGAGGAATTGGAGAAGATTGAGGAGATGGAAAAAGATGGCAATATCGACCCTGAGTTGCTATGTAATAAACAAAGTCTGTTGGTGGAGCTCAATGACATCCTTGTCAATGAGGAGCTTTACTTACTGCAACAATCTAAACAAAGATGGCTGCTTAAAGGAGATAATAACACAGCTTATTACCAGAAGATCGCTAATGGTAATAAGAGAAAAACACCTTTCATTCTCTGAAGGTTGGAGACCGGGTCATTGAAGGGACTGAGAACCTTCTTAATCATGCAACTGATTTTTACAAAGAGTTATTTGGACCTGCCCCTGGAAACCTATTCCAAATGGATCCTGATGTGTGGGAAGAGAGGGAGAAGATTAGTGAGGCTGATAATATGATACTAACTAGACCCTTCTCTGAAGAGGAAGTTAGAAAAGCCTTGTTTTCTATGAACAGTAATAGGGCTCCTGGGTCAGATAGCATTCCGGCCGAGTTTTACCAACACTGTTGGGATGTAGTGAAAAAGGATATTATGGGTCTGTTTCATGCCTTCCATGATGGAAGCTTGGACGTGTATAGGTTGAACTACGGCATTATCACTCTCCTGCCCAAGATCTCTGGAGCAGATAAGATCCAACAATTCAGGCCTATATGTTTGTTGAGATGTCCCTATAAACTGATTACCAAGGTCTTAGATAATAGAGTGGCCTTTTTTGCTGACATTTTGTTTAGCAAGCATCAAAATGCCTTTATCAAAAACAGGAATATCATGGATGGGGTCTTATCTTTGCACGAAATTCTTCACCATACTTATGTTAAGAAAAAATGTGGGATTGTCATTAAACTCGACTTCGAGAAAGCATATGACAAGGTTAATTGGGATTTCCTTTTGAAGTGCCTTGATAATAGAGGGTTTGGGAAAACCTGGTGTGAGTGGATGAGAAAAATCCTGCATAATGGCACAGTTTGTGTCAAGTTGAACAATACTATGGGACCTTACTTCCAAAGCTATAAAGGGGTCAGACAGGGAGATCCTATATCCCCGTTCCTGTTTAATATCGCAGCTGAGTGCTTATGCAAAATGGTGCTGCAAGCACAGAAAAACAATGTGTTTGTTGGGTTGGCCGCGGATCTGGTGGAGAATGGGGTAGCAATTCTGCAATATGTAGACGATACCGTTCTTTGTATTGAACACGATCCAGATAAAGCTGTGAATCTTAAGCTTCTTCTGTATATGTTCGAACTCATGTCAAGTTTGAAAATTAACTACCAGAAGAGTGAGATTCTTTGTGTTGGGGGGATTATAACATCTTGCAAACTTATGTTGACATCTTCAACTGTCAGATTGGCCACTTCCCTATGAAATATTTGGGGGTCCCAGTCAGTTACTCATCCATTAGAGGGGTTGATTGGGATTTTCTGGAAGCTAAGTATATACGTAGGTGTGATTCTGGTTTGGGCAGTAATGCCTCCTCGGGGGGTAGACTGACGCTGCTTAATGCTAATATATCCAGTATCGCTTATTATTACATGTCTATGTTCCTTTTGTCGAAGACCATTATAGACTGGTTGGACAAACATCAGAGAAAGTTTTTTTGGTAGGTGTCCAAAAAGAGGAAGCGCTACTATCTAGTGCGATGGGCTCGTATCTGTAGATCTAAGGAGAAGGGTGGTTTGGGTGTGAAAGATTTACATAACCAAAACTTAAGCCTCCTTACTAAGTGGTGGTGGAAACTGGAGACTAAAACTGGCCTTTGGCAGGAGATCATTAAAGCTAAATATCTTGGCAGAGACACGGTAGCTTCTGTCAAGACAAAGGTGAATGACTCACCGTGCTGGAAAGATATTATGAAGGTGAAAGACCTTTATATGGCTGGTAGAAAAATCGTTATTCGATCTGGGAATATAGCAAGGATATGGATTGATCCTATTGGTGATTGGATGCCATTTAAGGATCAATTTCCTCAGTTATTTTCGATCTGCAACTCCCCTGAATGCACTGTGAATAAGTGTTGGGAGGCGGATCCTTTATCCTTTTTTCGGAGAAGATTAAACAATGAGCTCATGGAGCAATGGCAACAGGTGGTTGCTGCTGCTAGGGGGAGTTGTATATCCAATGAATCAGATGACATTAAGTGGGGCCTGGGTCATAAAAAGGTCTTTACGACCAAATCGGTTTATTCTTTCTTGGAAAGAAACATCACATGATGTATGTGGGTTTGGAGAGCTGGCATTCCTTTAAAGATCAAAATATTTATGTGGCAGTTGTTCCAAGATGCTATCCTTACTCGGAATGTGATGAAAAAAAGGGGGTGGAAAGGAAATCCGAAATGTTCTTTTTGTGGGGAGAATGAGACCTCACAACATCTCTTCTTTGCCCGCCCTGTAGCTAAGGTGACTTGGAGAAGTGTTGCCTGCATGCTTGGCACTGAGCTGTGCCCGAATAGCCTATGGCAGGCTTACTCCTGGTGTCATGTTTACTTCCCAAGTGGGGAGATTTTCTACACAGTTGGCATCGCTGCGCTTTGCTGGGCTATTTGGACATGTCGTAATGGTGTTACCTTTGAATCTAAACGTTTGAAAACGCCTTTTGAATGCTGTTTCTCCATGTGTGCTTTCCTTGGTTATTGGGCAGGACTGCTGAAGCAAGAGGATGCGGTTGATCTGCGTACAGGAGTGGACATGCTGAAGAGCAGTACGACGAGGCTGATGTGCATCTGCGCTGCGAACGAAGACTGAGAAGTTCCGCTGGAGATCTGCTGAGGAAAAAAGTGGTGGCGCATCAGCGAAGATAGAGGCATGCTCCTGATGGTTGTCTTTTGCATTGGTTTATGTTTTCATTCATGGAGTCTCTCCCTTATATGGGTTCTCCATTTTGCTGCTCGCCTGTGAGCTGTTTAGGGGGGTTTGCCCCATCTAAACTCCTTAGTGATTTGGTGTCGCCGGGTTTTTGCCCTACAGTGAGTTATCTCGATGGCGAGTGCTCGCAGTAGGTTTCCCGGCGGTGCTTGAACTCGCTCTCCCCTCTCCCGCCTCATTCTGTGGACCTTGCTGTATTTCCGTTATGTCGCAGTAATGGAAAGGGGTTATGCCCGGTTCAAAAAAATCCCTGCCAAACCCCCTTCAAATCTCTCTCAACCGAACACAGCCTCAAGGGATACATATGCAAACCAATTTGACAGTTGACGGTTCCCAATAGGAGGACATCCCAGGCTTCCAGTTCCAGTCGTCTTGTGGCGGGATGTACTGGGCTATGATGGACCTGGAAGATTACTATCATGGGCACGTGTTTTTGAAAATGTTGCTGGACTGTCTCCGATGTGCTTCATATCTTGGGACTAGTCTCTGTTTCATGTTTTTTTCTCGTCTCAACTCCCATCTTTGTCTGATTTTTTTGCCTCTTCTCCGACCTTCTTATGATTTTTTCGTCTTTCTTCCCACCATCATAACCGAAAAAAACAGTTGAGGCTCTCTTCGATCTGTTTCCTCGTTCGATCATCAAGGACGCCTCAGACACGGAGCCCTTCGCCGCCTCCGGGATCCGAGAGGAGCCGCCGCCCCCGCCTCTGATTCTAGTCGACGCCATCTGGCTCTCGCGTTAGCCGCCACCAGCGCGGCTCCACCCTTGTCTCCTCCATTGATCCCCAACACCTCCTCGTCGTCCCCCCTCCGACCTACGCACGCCCTTTGGCTAACTGTGGCGCCCTCAATTCAATCGTACACTAATCATACACGCAAATGTGTACGATCAAGATCAAGGACTCACGGGAGGATATCACAACACAACTCTAGACACAAATTAAAATAATACAAACTTTATATTACAAGCCAGGGACCTCGAGGGCTCGAATACATAAGCTCGAAACGACAAGAGTCAGCGAAAGCAACAATATCTGAGTACAGACATAAGTTAGACAAGTTTTCCTTAAGAAGGCTAGCACAAAAGCAACAACGATCGAAAAGGCAAGGCCTCCTGCCTGGGAGCCTCCTAACTACTCCAAGTCGTCAGCAGTCTTCACGTAGTAGTAGGCATCCTCCGGGTAGTAGTCATCAGTGGCGTCGTCTGGCTCCTGGGATCCGTCATCTGGTCACAACAAACGGGTATGGGGGAAAGGAAGTAGCAAAGCAACCGTGAGTACTCATCCAAAGTACTCGCAAGACTTACATCAGATCTAAACTAAGTATGCATCTGTATCAAAGGAATGGGTCGTATCTGTGGACTAAACTGCAGAATGCCAGAAGGGAAGGGGAAATCCTAGCCTACCGAAGACTAACATCTTCTGGAAACCACCATCTTGCAGCAACAGGAGGGAGTAGAGTAGCATAAAGTAAAGTAGCAGTAATGTTATCAACCTCGGCCAGAGATCCTTTCTCGACTCCCTGCGAGAAAGCAATCCCAGAGCCATACTTGTTGGGGAACGTAGTAATTTCAAAATTTTCCTACGCACACGCAAGATCATGGTGATGCATAGCAACGAGAGGGGAGAGTGTGATCTACGTACCCTTGTAGATCGACAACGGAAGCGTTAGCACAACGTGGTTGATGTAGTCATACGTCTTCACGGTTCGACCGATCCAAGCACCGTTACTCCGGCACCTCCGAGTTCTTGGCACACGTTCAGCTCGATGACGATCCCCGGGCTCCGAACCAGCAAAGCGTCGGGGAGGAGTTCCGTCAGCACGACGGCATGGTGACGATCTTGATGTTCTACCGTCGTAGGGCTTCGCCTAAGCACCGCTACAATATGACCGAGGTGGAATATGGTGGAGGGGGGCACCGCACACGGCTAAGGAACGACCACGAAGATCAACTTGTGTGTCTAGAGGTGCCCCCCTGCCCCCGTATATAAAGGAGCAAGGGGGAGGGGGCGGCCGGCCTAGGAGGGGGCGCGCCAAGGGGAGTCCTACTCCCATCGGGAGTAGGACTCCTTCCTTCGTTGTTGGAGTAGGAGAAGGGGAAAGAGGGGGAGAGGAAGAAGGAAAAGGGGGCTGCGCCCCTTGTCCAATCCGGACCAGAGGGGGGGCGCAGGCCTCCTTCCTTTTGGCCTCTCTCCTCTATTCCCGTATGGCCCAATAAGGCCCATATACTCCCCGCGGCGAATTCCCGTAACTCTCCGGTACTCCGAAAAATACCCGAATCACTCGGAACCTTTCCGATGTCCGAATATAGTCGTCCAATATATCGATCTTTACGTCTCGACCATTTCGAGACTCCTCGTCATGTCCCCGATCTCATCCGGGACTCCGAACTCCTTCGGTACATCAAAACTCATAAACTCATAATATAACTGTCATCGAAACCTTAAGCGTGCGGACCCTACGGTTCGAGAACAATGTAGACATGACCGAGACACGTCTCCGGTCAATAACCAATAGCGGACCTGGATGCCCATATTGGCTCCTACATATTCTACGAAGATCTTTATCGGTCAGACCGCATAACAACATAGTTGTTCCCTTTGTCATCGGTATGTTACTTGCCCGAGATTCGATCGTCGGTATCTCAATACCTAGTTCAATCTCGTTATCGGCAAGTCTCTTTACTCATTCCGTAATACATCATCTCACAACTAACTCATTAGTTGCAATGCTTGCAAGGCTTATGTGATGTGCATTACCGAGAGGGCCCAGAGATACCTCTCCGACAATCGGAGTGACAAATCCTAATCTCGAAATACGCCAACCCAACATGTACCTTTGGAGACACCTGTAGAGCTCCTTTATAATCATCCAGTTACGTTGTGACGTTTGGTAGCACACAAAGTGTTCCTCCGGCAAACGGGAGTTGCATAATCTCATAGTCATAGGAACATGTATAAGTCATGAAGAAAGCAATAGCAACATACTAAACGATCGGGTGCTAAGCTAATGGAATGGGTCATGTCAATCACATCATTCTCCTAATGATGTGATCCCGTTAATCAAATAACAACTCTTTTTATTTATGGTTAGGAAACATAACCATCTTCGATTAACGAGCTAGTCAAGTAGAGGCATACTAGTGACACTCTGTTTGTCTATGTATTCACACATGTATTATGTTTCCGGTTAATACAATTCTAGCATGAATAATAAACATTTATCATGATATAAGGAAATAAATAATAACTTTATTATTGCCTCTAGGGCATATTTACTTCAGTCTCCCACTTGCACTAGAGTCAATAATCTAGTTCACATCACCATGTGATTTAACACTAATAGTTCACATCTTTATGTGATTAGTTCACATCTTCATGTGACCAACACCCAAAGGGTTTACTAGATTTAGTAATCTAGTTCACATCGCTATGCGATTAACACCCAAAGAGTACTAAGGTGTGATCATGTTTTGCTTGTGAGAGAAGTTTAGTCAACGGGTCTGCCACATTCAGATCCGTATGTATTTTGCAAATTTCTATGTCAACAATGCTCTGCACAGAGCTACTCTAGCTAATTGCTCCCACTTTCAATATGTATCCAGATTGAGACTTAGAGTCATCTGGATTAGTGTCAAAACTTGCATCGACGTAACCCTTTACGACGAACCTTTTTGTCACCTCCATAATCGAGAAACATATCCTTATTCCACTAAGGATAATTTTGACCGCTGTCCAGTGATCTACTCCTAGATCACTATTGTACTACCTTGCCAAAATCAGTGTAGGGTATACAATAGATCTGGTACATAGCATGGCATACTTTATAGAACCTATGGCTGAGGCATAGGGAATGACTTTCATTCTCTTTCTATCTTCTGTCGTGGTCGGGTTTTGAGTCTTACTCAAGTTCACACCTTGTAACATAGACAAGAACTCTTTCTTTGACTGTTCTATTTTGAACTACTTCAAAATCTTGTCAAGGTATGTACTCATTGAAAAAAAAACTTATCAAGCGCCTTGATCTATCTCTATAGATCTTGATGTTCAATATGTCAGCAGCTTCACCGAGGTCTTTCTTTGGAAAATTCCTTTCAAACACTCCTTTATGCTTTGCAGAATAATTCTACATTATTTCCGATCAACAATATGTCATTCACATATACTTATCAGAAATGCTGTAGTGCTCCCACTCACTTTCTTGTAAATACAGGCTTCATCACAAGTATGTATAAAACTATATGCTTTGATCAACTTATCAAAGCATATATTCCAACTCCGAGATGCTTGCACCAGTCCATAGATGGATCGCTGGAGCTTGCATATTTTGTTAGCACCTTTAGGATTGACAAAACCTTCTGGTTGTATCATATACAACTCTTCTTTAATAAATCTATTAAGGAATGCTGTTTTGTTTATCCATTTGCCAGATTTCATAAAATGCGGCAATTGCTAACATGATTCGGACAGACTTAAGCATAGATACGAGTGATAAACTCTCATCGTAGTCAACATCTTGAACTTGTCGAAAACCTTTTGCGACAATTCTAGCTTTGTAGATAGTAACACTACTATCAGCGTCCGTCTTCCTCTTGAAGATCCATTTATTCTCAATTGCTTGCCGATCATCGAGCAAGTCAACCAAAGTCCATACTTTGTTCTCATACATGGATCCCATCTCAGATTTCATGGCCTCAAGCCATTTTGCGGAATCTGGGCTCACCATCGCTTCTTCATAGTTTGTAGGTTCGTCATGGTCAAGTAGCATGACCTCCAGAACAGGATTACCGTACCACTCTGGTGCGGATCTCACTCTGGTTTACCTACGAGATTCGATAGTAACTTGATCTGAAGTTACATGATCATCATCATTAGCTTCCTCACTAATTGGTGTAGTAGTCACAGGAACAGATTTCTGTGATGAACTACTTTCCAATAAGGGAGAAGGTACAATTACCTTATCAAGTTCTACTTTCCTCCCACTCACTTCTTTCGAGAGAACCTCCTTCTCTAGAAAGGATCCATTCTTAGCAACGAATGTCTTGCCTTCGGATCTGTGATAGAAGGTGTACCCAACAATAACTTTTTGGGTATCCTATGAAGACACACTTTTCCGATTTGGGTTTGAGCTTATCAGGATGAAACTTTTTCACATAAGCATTGCAACCCCAAACTTTAAGAAACGACAACTTTGGTTTCTTGCCAAACCATAGTTCATACGGTGTCGTCTCAACATATTTAGATGGTGCCCTTTTTAATGTGAATGCAGCTGTCTCTAATGCATAACCCCAAAACGATAGTGGTAGATCGGTAAGAGACATCATAGATTGCACTATATCCAATAAAGTACGGTTATGATGTTCGGACACACCATTATGCTGTGGTGTTCCATGTGGCATGAGTTTGTGAAACTATTCCACATTGTTTTAATTGAAGACCAAACTCGTAACTCAAATATTTGTCTCCGCGATCATATCGTAGAAACTTTATTTTCTTGTCACGATGTTTTTCCACTTCACTCTGAAATTCTTTGAACTTTTCAAATGTTTCAGACTTATGTTTCATCAAGTAGATATACCCATAACTGCTCAAATCATCTGTGAAGTTCAGAAAATAACGATACTTGTCGTGAGCTTTAACACTCATCGGACCGCATACATCAGTATGTATTATTTCCAATAAGTCAGTTGCTCGCTCCGGAGAACGGAGTCTTAGTCATCTTGCCCATGAGGCATGGTTCGCAAGCATCAAGTGATTCATAATCAAGTGATTTCAAAATCCCATCAGCATGGAGTTTCTTCATGCGCTTTACACCAATATGACCTAAACGGCAGTGCTACAAATAAGTTGCACTATCATTATTAACTTTGCATCTTTTGGTTTCAAATTTATGATTATGTGTATCACTACGATCGAGATCCAACGAACTATTTTCATTGGGTGTGTAACCATATAAGGTTTTATTCATGTAAACAGAACAACAATTTATTCTCTTACTTAAATGAATAGCCGTATTACAATAAACATGATCAAATCATATTCATGCTCAACGCAAACACCAAATAACACTTATTCAGGTTCAACACTAATCCCGAAAGTATAGGGAGTGTGCGATGATGATCATATCAATCTTGGAACCACTTCCAACACACATCGTCACTTCACCCTTAACTAGTCTCTGTTTATTCTGCAACTCCCGTTTCGAGTTACTAATATTAGCAACTGAACTAGTATCAAATACTGAGGGGTTGCTATAAACACTAGTAAAGTACACATCAATAACATGTATATCAAATATACTTATGTTCACTTTGCCATCCTTCTTATCCGCCAATCACTTGGGGTAGTTCCGCTTCCAGTGACCAGTCCCTTTGCAGTAGAAGCACTTAGTCTCAGGCTTAGGACCAGACTTGGGCTTCTTCACTTGAGCAGCAACTTGCTTGCTGTTCTTCTTGAAGTTCCCCTTCTTCCCTCTGCCCTTTTCTTGAAACTAGTGGTCTTGTCTACCATCAACACTTGATGTTTTTCTCGATTTCTACCTACGTCGATTTCATCATCATGAAAAGCTCGGGATTCGTTTTCGTCATCCCTTGCATACTATAGTTCAACATGAAGTTCTACTAACTTGGTGATGGTGACTAGAGAATTCTGTCAATCACTATCTTATCTGGAAGATTAACTCTCACTTGATTCAAGCGATTGTAGTACCCAGACAATCTGAGCACATGCTCACTAGTTGGGCGATTCTCCTCCATCTTTTAGCTATAGAACTTGTTGGAGACTTCATATCTCTCAACTCGGGTATTTGCTTGAAATATTAACTTCAACTCCTGGAACATCTCATATGGTCCATGACGTTCAAAACGTCTTTGAAGTCCCGATTCTAAGCCGTTAAGCATGGTGCACTAAACTATCAAGTAGTCATCATATTTAGCTAGCCAAACGTTCATAACGTCTGCATCTGCTCCTGCAATAGGTTTGTCACCTAGCGGTGCATCAAGGACATAATTCTTCTGTGCAGCAATGAGGATAAACCTCAGATCATGGATCCAATCCGCATCATTGCTACTAACATCTTTCAACACAATTTTCTCTAGGAACATATCAAAATAAGCACAGGGAAGCAACAACGCGAGCTATTGATCTACAACATGATTTGCAAAATACTACCAGGACTAAGTTCATGATAAATTTAAGTTCAATTTAATCATATTACTTAAGAACTCCCACTTAGATAGACATCCCTCTAATCCTCTAAGTGATCACGTGATCCAAATCAACTAAACCATGTCGGATCATCACGTGAGATGGAGTAGTTTCAATGGTGAACATCACTATGTTGATCATATCTACTATATGATTCACGCTCGACCTTTCGGTCTCCGTGTTCCGAGGCCATATCTGTATATGCTTGGCTCGTCAAGTATAACCTGAGTATTCCGCGTGTGCAACTGTTTTGCACCCGTTGTATTTGAACGTAGAGCCTATCACACCCGATCATCACGTGGTGTCTCAGCACGAAGAACTTTCGCAACGGTGCATACTCAGGGAGAACACTTCTTGATAATTAGTGAGAGATCATCTTAAAATGCTACCGTCAATCAAAGCAAGATAAGATGCATAAAAGATAAACATCACATGCAATCAATATAAGTGATATGATATGGCCATCATCATCTTGTGCTTGTGATCTCCATCTTCGAAGCACCGTCGTGATCACCATCGTCACCGGCGCAACACCTTGATCTCCATCGTAGCATCATTGTCGTCTCGCCAATCTTATGCTTCCACGACTATCGCTACCGCTTAGTGATAAAGTAAAGCATTACAGTGCGATTGCATTGCATACAATAAAGCGACAACCATATGGCTCCTGCCAGTTGCCGATAACTCAGTTACAAAACATGATCATCTCATACAATAAAATTTAGCATCATGTCTTGACCATATCACATCACAACATGCCCTGCAAAAACAAGTTAGACGTCCTCTACTTTGTTGTTGCAAGTTTTACGTGGCTGCTACGGGCTTAAGCAAGAACCAATCTTACCTACGCATCAAAACCACAACGATAGTTTGTCAAGTTGGTGCTGTTTTAACCTTCGCAAGGACCGGGCGTAGCCACACTCGGTTCAACTAAAGTTGGAGAAACTGTCACCCGCTAGCCACCTTTTTGCAAAGCACGTTGGGAGAACCGGTCTCGCGTAAGCGTACGCGTAATGTCGGTCCGGGCCGTTTCGTCCAACAATACCGCCGAACCAAAGTATGACATGCTGGTAAGCAGTATCACTTATATCGCCCACAACTCACTTGTGTTCTACTCGTGCATATAACATCAACACATAAAACCTAGGCTCGGATGCCACTGTTGGGGAACGTAGTAATTTCAAAATTTTCCTACGCACACGCAAGATCATGGTGATGCATAGCAATGAGAGGGGAGAGTGTGATCTACGTACCCTTGTAGATCGACAACGGAAGCGTTAGCACAACGTGGTTGATGTAGTCGTACGTCTTCACGGTTCGACCGATCCAAGCACCGTTACTCCGGCACCTCCGAGTTCTTGGCACATGTTCAGCTCGATGACGATCCCCGGGCTCCGATCCAGCAAAGCGTCGGGGAGGAGTTCCGTCAGCACGACGGCGTGGTGACGATCTTGATGTTCTACCGTCGCAGGGCTTCGCCTAAGCACCACCACAATATGACCGAGGTGGAATATGGTGGAGGGGGGCACCGCACACGGCTAAGGAACGACCACGAAGATCAACTTGTGTGTCTAGAGGTGCCCCCCTGCCCCCGTATATAAAGGAGCAAGGGGGAGGGGGCGGCCGGCCTAGGAGGGGGCGCGCCAAGGGGAGTCCTACTCCCACCGGGAGTAGGACTCCTTCCTTCGTTGTTGGAGTAGGAGAAGGGGAAAGAGGGGGAGAGGAAGAAGGAAAAGGGGGCTGCGCCCCTTGTCCAATCCGGACCAGAGGGGGGGCGCAGGCCTCCTTCCTTTTGGCCTCTCTCCTCTATTCCCGTATGGCCCAATAAGGCCCATATACTCCCCGGCGAATTCCCGTAACTCTCCGGTACTCCGAAAAATACCCGAATCACTCGGAACCTTTCCGATGTCCGAATATAGTCGTCCAATATATCGATCTTTACGTCTCGACCATTTCGAGACTCCTCGTCATGTCCCCGATCTCATCCGGGACTCCGAACTCCTTCGGTACATCAAAACTCATAAACTCATAATATAATTGTCATCGAAACCTTAAGCGTGCGGACCCTACGGTTCGAGAACAATGTAGACATGACCGAGACACGTCTCCGGTCAATAACCAATAGCGGGACCTGGATGCCCATATTGCCTCCTACATATTCTACGAAGATCTTTATCGGTCAGACCGCATAACAACATACGTTGTTCCCTTTGTCATCGGTATGTTACTTGCCCGAGATTCGATCGTCGGTATCTTAATACCTAGTTCAATCTCATTACCGGCAAGTCTCTTTACTCGTTACGTAATACATCATCTTCACAACTAACTCATTAGTTGCAATGCTTGCAAGGCTTATGTGATGTGCATTACCGAGAGGGCCCAGAGATACCTCTCCGACAATCGGAGTGACAAATCCTAATCTTGAAATATGCCAACCCAACATTTACCTTTGAAGACACCTGTAGAGCTCCTTTACAATCACCCAGTTACGTTGTGACGTTTGGTAGCACACAAAGTGTTCCTCCGGCAAACGGGAGTTGCATAATCTCATAGTCATAGGAACATGTATAAGTCATGAAGAAAGCAAAAGCAACATACTAAACGATCGGGTGCTAAGCTAATGGAATGGGTAATGTCAATCACATTATTCTCCTAATGAATGTGATCCCGTTAATCAAATAACAACTCTTTGTTTATGGTTAGGACATAACCATCTTTGATTAACGAGCTAGTCAAGTAGAGGCATACTAGTGACACTCTATTTGTCTATGTATTCACACATGTATTATGTTTCCGGTTAATACAATTCTAGCATGAATAATAAACATTTATCATGATATAAGGAAATAAATAATAACTTTATTATTGCCTCTAGGGCATATTTCCTTCAAATACTATCCAGTTATCATCTCATATCCAAGTCTCATCTCCATGTCTCATCTCAAGTATCCAGTTCTAGTCGTATCGATCGGGATACAACTCCAAGTGTCCATTACCGTAGGACAGGCTATCGATAGATGTTTTCTTCTCTGTAGGGGTGCACCAACTTACCCACCACGCTCGATTAACTCCGGCTGGACACACTTTCCTGGGTCATGCCCGGCCTCGGCCAAACAATACGCCGCAACCCGACCTAGGCTTAATATAGAGGCCAGCACGCCGGACTAAACCTATGCCCCCAGGGGTCATGGGCCATCTCCCCGGCAACTCCTGCATGTTGCGTACGCGGCCGGTGAGCAGACCTAGCTACCTCCTTCAACAAGGTAGGTGCTTTCCAGTCCAACCCGGCGCGCGCCGCTCAGTCGCTGACGTCTATTAAGCTTCGGCTGATGTATACGACGCAAAACGCCCATAGTATGCCCACGTGATGGTTAGTGCTATCAGGCCAAAGGCCCCTCGGATCAAATATCCAAATCGTAGTGGATTAGGAACGCGCGGTAACGAGCAGAGACTCACGATCGATGTGACCCCGTCGCCCCGTCTCGAGTACTTGCGGCAAGGGCTAAGAATGCCCGGTCACGCCTCGTAAGTATCTCGCGGGCACCTTCCAGGTCAACCCGACTCCACATCACTCGCTAATTAAGCTCGCGCGGGTACCCCTCAGGGTCGACCCGTCTTTAGTAACATGGCTCAATGTAAAGTCATAGTAACCATAGTATCTGTGTGTCTAACACCAAGGGGAAAACCCGAGGAATCACCCCCGGTGAATCCCACTCGATGTTATCATCAAGGTGAACGTAAGAAGTTCCACCCTCGAGGTTCACACTTGAGGGGTTGCACGACAGAGCGGTAACGGAAGTGGTTAAGGAGGAAATCACACTCGATGACCTCGACCATATAGCTACACTACGGAGATCTCATCAGGAGTGATGTAAGAGGTTCCACCCTCGGCACTCGATGGTAACTCTGTAGAGTCGTACAACTAGGCGGGTGATGTGCGGTGTCGGGGCTTGGACGTCGATCACGTTGATCGAGTCATCGAACATAAAGCGGGGCAACTGGGACAAGGTGGGGTCACGGATGGATCACTAACCATCCTATACTAAGCAGTTTAGGATAAGCAGGTAAGGTATGAAAGCAGGTAACAACAACAGGCTATGCATCAGAGTAGGATTATACAGAAAGCAGTAGCAGTTCTAATGCAAGCATGAGAGGGAAAGAAATGGGCGATATCGGAATGCTCAAGGGGCTTTGCTTGCCTGGTTGCTCTGGCAAGGAGGGGTCGTCGTCGACGTAGTCGATCACAAGGGCAGCATCGGTCTCGGGGTCTACCGGAGAGAAGAGGGGGAAGAAACAGTAAATATAAAGCAAACATAGCACCACAAAGCATAACATGGCAATAAGATGTGTCGGGTGTGACCTAAGGCGGTAGGAGGTGATACCGGAGAAGGGGGGAAACATCCGGGAAAGTATCCCCGGTGTTTCGCGTTTTTGGACAGATGAACCGGAGGGGAAAAGTTGCGTGTTCGCTATGCTAGTGATGCGTGGCGGACGAACGGGCTGCGTATCCGGATTCGTCTCGTCGTTTTGAGCAACTTTCATGTACAAAGTTTTTCCATCCGAGCTACGGTTTATTTTATAATGATTTTAAAAGATTTAAATTATTTTTAGAATTTATTTAATTTATTTAATTCAACGTTATCCAGAATAGTGTTTGCTGACGTCATCATGACGTCAGCAGTCAACAGAGGTTGACTGGTCAACCTGACGTGTGGGTCCCACCTGTCAGTGACACTTTTTAATTATCCAGTTTTAGCTAAACTAAACAGGATTAATTAGGGGTGGGCCCCACTGTCATTGACTGATTAATTAGTTAATTAACTAACAGTTTAATTAGTTTAGTTAATTGATTAGTTTAATTAATCAAAATTAATTAAGTTAACTAATTTAGTTAATTAATTAATATATTTTTAAATTCTCTTTTTTATAACTTTTTTTAAAACATTTTGGGTGGTGGGACCCCTTTGTCATAGGGCCATTGGGCCATAACGGGTTTGGGCGTTGTCCGGGCGGAGGCCAAACCCACCCAGGTGCGGGAGACGCCGGCGCGGAGCAACCAGCGGGCGCCGGGCCGGCCGGAGCTACCCCGACCGCGGCGAGCAAAGGGGGCGGCGGGGCAAGGGCGGGCGCACGAAGAGGGGAAGCAGGGAGGCTGCGGCGGAGGGAGAGCAACGGCAGGGGGCGGCCAAGGCGCGTCCACAGCGGGGCTCGCAGAGGTGGGCGCTGGCGACGAGCGGCTGGGCGCAGCGGGGAATGACGAGGGTGCGCGCGAGGGGGCAATGGGGCGCGGCGGTGCGGTGAGCAGAGGCGCGCGGTGACAAGGGAACAACGGGGTCTGCGGGCGTGGGCCGGTAGCAGCGGACGCCGGCCGACGAGCAGAGGCAGGCGGTGGACGAGGTCATGGCCACGCGGGCCGATGGCCTCGGCGAGCAGCGACGCGGCCAGCGGGAGCAAGGCGCAGGCGGCGGCTGCCAAGGGCGGCAGAGAGCATGCGGGGGGGAGGAGGCGTGGCCCTGGCAGTGCGGTGAGCAGCGGGGCCGGGCGGAGCCGGGTGCGGTCGGCGCGGGGCTCAGGGGGAATGTAACGCGCGCGGGCGGCAGAGGCGATGCAGTTGCGGGGCTGGCGAGCGAGGGCGAGGCGCACCCGAGCGAGATTGGGGGTCGGCGCCAGCGAGCGCGGTGAGCGCGCACCGCGCCGGAGAGGGGCGGCAGTGACCGTGGCAACGAGCGCGTACAGAGGGAGAGGAAGGTGGCGGCTCACAGGGGAGCGGGAGAGGCATGGCAGCGGGCTCGGGGGCGACCCGTGGGGAGGAGGACGGTGAGGGAGAGGCGGGGACGGGGAGGCAGTCCGGCGAGGTCCTCGGGCGGCGGCAGGGTCGATGCGCGACGCGGTCGGCGCAGCGAGATCGAGCCCCTCCCCGATCCAGATGGGATCGAGAGGAGAGGGGGACAGACATGGGTGAGTGGGGGGTGTGCGGTCAGGGTAGGGTTTGACCGGAGTGGGGGGGTTATGGAGAGTGGGGTGGGGCGCGGCTGGGCCGGCCTGGTTGGCCCTGTGGCCAGCTGGGCCATGGCCCAGCAGGGGGGTTTTCCTTCTTTTTTTGCTTTTGTTTTGTTTTTCTCTGTTTTTTTTAACAGAGGGAGAAAGAGAATTATTTGGCCAACTATTTCACTTAGCAAAATTTTGGGAGGTGTCCCATTAAATTCCTGGTGATTATAGACAGTGCCAAAAATGTTTGTGGAGACCAGAAGAATTTATTTGGTATTATCCACAAATAGGATAGCATTTAAAAATGCTGAATTGGTTCTGTTTTAATTACTAAAGCTCATCTTTGCACAAGAGTGATGTTGTGTTCCTTAACAAATAATCGTTATGGAATTTTTGACAATTGATGAACATTTTTCCAGGAACTTTTGGGCAACTTCAAACTTCGCTTGAATTTGATTTGACTGGAATTTCCAAATGGGTATTGAACAAAGGTGATTAAGAACTGTTTGGAAAATGATTTGTTTAATCATAGAGGGTTACTGTAGCATGACACTGGGGGTGTTACAAATCTCCTCCACTACAAGAAATCTCGTGCCGAGATTTAAGTGCGAAAGTAAAGAGTAACTTCGAAAGAACTGATCCTTATAGGGTTAATTATCTGGTGAACAATTCAGGGAATGTGGCAGAAGTGTCTCTCAATTTGAAACTTAAGAAAACATCGAGAGCAAAATATGAAGGTACAATGGGCAGTTTCAAGTGAATGGACAAACGATTGATACGTGAACAGAGTGTGAGAAGGGGGGTTCAGAGCATCGGGAATAGATTAACTCTCGAACGGTGGCTCGTGACAACACACAAAGCCAAGAGCAACTGATACTTCGGAATATAGGATATATAGGAGAGTTGGGTTCTGATCCTGTGGAACTGCGGGTTATAGGCCCACAATGTGGGTTAAAATAGAAGGAGCGATGACATCTTGCACGGTCATGATAGCAAGGCATGTTAGAGGGCAGCCTGTCAGCTATGTCGGCAGCAATGTCGGCACCAGGGCGAGGGACGAAGAGAACCAGTATCATGCTCGTTGAACGAGGCGGGCCATTAGGCAAAGTTCTCGTCCATCGGTGGTTACCGGAATGTCAACAGCAATAATAACAAGGTCTTTACTAACAGAGTTGTACATTGAGGTGCTTACCTAAGCAAGAAATTATCTCTACTGTGATAATTTAGTTTACCGGAAAGGTTAAATAAAAGAATGGAAAGGAAAATATGATTAGTATATTAATCAGAGCAATGGAAAGGAAAATGTGTTTAAGCACAATTATCAGGAGTATGTCCTTCCCAAGGACAAGCAGAGGATGATATCCATGACAGGATAGTAAGTAGATAACCAATTAGGTAAAGGGAAAGAAATTTCATGACATTACCCATACAACGGTGTTTGGATAATTGATAAAGAAAATTTTGTATCATGCTTCAAATGTTCTTATTGGAGATCGGATTACCACAGACATGCTTCGAGATATCAAAGACATGGTTTCAAGCAAAGGTCACACTCTGGATACACCAAGGATCCATCGGAAACAATTAAAAAATAAGTCATACAATTTTAGCAGGGAAAAGATGAGGGTGTGGCCGACGGGCTCAGCCGCAATCCATCGACATGTCAAAAAGGATGTAATTTAAAAATTATGTGAACAAGTTTGTGTTGGGGAAAGGACAAGAATGTTGTCGATGATAACACAAATCATCGAGGGTGAATTGTATTTCTCATCATGAATTCGATTGATATCCGGGAAAAGCTCAGAATGTTAATGATGATCACGACACATTTGTCAAGAGATTTCATGAAGACGTAATCGATCGAGGATGACATCCAGTCAAAGGAATGATGAATCGAAAGGTTATGGGAACCATGGGTACGACACAAACTCTAAATTAAGCTTGTTGTTCAAGGAGAAATGATAAGATGAGAAAGATCGACGTAAGCTTAGCTCATCGTCGGAACTTGCTCCAAGCATAAGGACCAGGTAGCACAGTTAAAAAGTTGACAAGATAAAATATATAGCCGACCAGGCTAGGAATGATGTGATGGGGTACAAAGCTTCCCAGTATCAAGTACTAGGTGTAATGACAGAAGGTAATTCGGAGTAGAGGTTGGTCGGGGGAATGATTTGCACAGGCTAAGTAATTGTAACTTAACAAATAAATGGAATCAAGGAGGAAATATGGTCGGGACCATAACTACAAGGGATCCAATTCACGATACCGGGAGAATTATTCAAATGATTAAATATCCTTGCAAGAAGCTTTCATGATAAGTCCCACACCGTGTCCGTGGGCATGAACACAAGGTTTAGGGTCGACTCCCACTTCCACAATGCATAACATTTCATTTTACTTCTCGCACTTGGTGCATCTGTAATATTGAAATTTTATCTGACAAAAAGCTAGTAGAGTAAATCCGCATAACTTTCAAGTTCACACAGATTAGGGAAGGCATAGGTTCAACCCATCGGGGCATCTTAGGAACATATATCATAAATTTCAAGAATAATTACACAAGCTCGATAGTAGAGCATGCTTGAGAAAGCGGAGGATACAATTTACCAAAAGCATTATGTATCCGAGGAAAAGGCTACAAGGTTACTGAATATGAAGGACGTTGTCGGATAAAATTCGAAGAAAAAAAGGTCTGGTGGTCCACAAGGGATCCGATGTGAGCATCAGTACTCCACCAGAGGAAGAAAGAATGCAAGGAGATCAGATTATAGAAACAACTGACAAACTCAAAGCCCAATTGCAAAGGAATTATGACTTCCAAGAGAAGGGATAAGAAGCAATGCTCTGATTAGGGATGGATAGGTAGAATAGCCTTAGGGGTACAATCGATGGCGATTTGATTGATCAAGATTCAGCACATGTTAAAATGACGTCTGAGTCGGAAGGATGAATTCTAGGATCTGATTGAGGATTGCGAGCATCCGCAACATATTGTATCAACGGACTCAAAATGATAATGACAATGGCTGACAATAAGATTACTAGATCAATGGGATGGAATGTAAGATTGGTAAGTGTGTGTAGTTTTCCATAAGGATATTTCGGTGGTAGGGAATTGCAAAGGCAACAGGCACAAAGTCTCGAGAGAAAATCGTTGAGTATCTTCGGAATCTTCTGATGCAGCAAGCGATCATCTGAAATAAGGGGCTCTCCGGGCGGATGTGATCAGGAGATCCTAATGTTCGAGTTAGTGAAACCATTTAACCCGAATAGAAGAGAGATTAGGCTCCCAGAGTATAGACGAGGAGTAAAATATCCTAATACCACCCATATGGCGACGTGGGCCCGTAAAACACACAGCCAATGTTAGTAAAAGTTTTTCAGTGACTAGAATCAACTTCGGCCAAGGAGTTGGAAAGGGGGATCCTACAGGTAGTCGGCTCTGATACCAACTTGTGACGCCCTCGATTCAATCGTATACTAATCATACACGCAATGTGTACGATCAAGATCAAGGACTCACGGGAGGATATCACAACACAACTCTAGACACAAATTAAAATCATACAGGCTTTATATTACAAGCCAGGGGCCTCGAGGGCTCGAATACATAAGCTCAAAAACACAAGAGTCAGCGGAAGCAACAATATCTAAGTACAGACATAAGTTAGACAAGTTTGCCTTAAGAAGGCTAGCACAAAAGCAACAACGATCGAAAAGGCAAGGCCTCCTGCCTGGGAGCCTCCTAACTACTCCAAGTCATCAGTGGTCTTCACGTAGTAGTAGGCATCCTCCGGGTATTAGTAGTCATCAGTGGCGTCGTCTGGCTCCTAGGATCCGTCATCTGGTCGCAACAAACGGGTATGGGGGAAAAGGAAGTAGCAAAGCAACCGTGAGTACTCATCCAAAGTACTCGCAAGACTTACATCGGATCTAAACTAAGTATGCATCTGTATCAAAGGAATGGGTTGTATCTGTGGACTAAACTGCAGAATGCCAGAAGGGACGGGGAAAGCCTAGCCTACCGAAGACTAGCATCTTCTGGAAACCACCATCTTGCAGCAACAGGAGGGAGTAGAGTAGCATAAAGTAAAGTAGTAGTAATGTTATCAACCTCGGCCAGAGATCCTTTCTCGACTCCCTGCGAGAAAGCAATCCCAGAGCCATACTATCCGGTTATCATCTCATATCCAAGTCTCATCTCCATGTCTCATCTCAAGTATCCAGTTCTAGTTGTATCGATCGGGATACAACTCCAAGTGTCCGTTACCGTAGGACAAGCTATCGATAGATGTTTTTTTCCCTGCAGGGGTGCACCAACTTACCCACCACGCTCGATTAACTCCGGCCGGACACACTTTCCTGGGTCATGCCCGGCCTCGGCCAAACAATACGCCGCAACCCGACCTAGGCTTAATAGAGAGGCTAGCACGCCGGACTAAACCTATGCCCCCAGGGGCCATGGGCCATCTCCCCGGGAACTCCTGCACGTTGCGTACGCGGCCAGTGAGCAGACCTAGCTACCTCCTTCAACAAGGTAGGTGCTTTCCAGTCCAACCCGGCGCGCGCCGCTCAGTCGCTGACGTCTATTAAGCTTCGGCTGATGTATACGACGCAGAACGCCCATAGTATGCCCACGTGATGGTTAGTGCTATCAGGCCAAAGGCCCCTCGGATCAAATATCCAAATCGTAGTGGATTAGGAACGCGCAGTAACGAGCAGAGACTCACGATCGATGTGACCCCGTCGCACCGTCTCGAGTACTTGTGGCAAGGGCTAAGAATGCCCGGCCACGCCTCATAAGTATCTCGCGGGCACCTTCCAGGTCAACCCGACTCCACATCACTCGCTAATTAAGCTCGCGCGGGTACCCCTCAGGGTCGGCCCGTCTTTAGTAACATGGCTCAATGTAAAGTCATAGTAACCATAGTATCTGTGTGTCTAACACCAAGGGGAAAACCCGAGGAATCACCCCCGGTGAATCCCACTCGATGTTATCATCAAGGTGAGCGTAAGAAGATCCACCCTCGAGGTTCACACTTGAGAGGTTGCACGACAGAGCGGTAACGGAAGTGGTTAAGGAGGAAATCACCCTCGATGACCTCGACCATATAGCTACACTACGAAGATCTCATCAGGAGTGATGTAAGAGGTTCCACCCTCGGCACTCGATGGTAACTCTGCAGAGTCGTACAACTAGGCGGGTGATGTGCGGTGTCGGGGCTTGGACGTCGATCACGTTGATCGAGTCATCGAACATAAAGCGGGGCAACTGGGACAAGGTGGGGTCACGGATGGATCACTAACCATCCTATACTAAGCAGTTTAGGATAAGCAGGTAAGGTATGAAAGCAGGTAACAACAATAGGCTATGCATCAGAGTAGGATCTAACAGAAAGTAGTAGCAGTTCTAATGTAAGCATGAGAGGGAAAGAAATGGGCGATATCAGAATGCTCAAGGGGGTTTGCTTGCCTGGTTGCTCTGGCAAGGAGGGGTCATCGTCGACGTAGTCGATCACAAGGGCAGCATCGGTCTCGGGGTCTACCGGAGAGAAGAGGGGGAAGAAACAGTAAATATAAAGCAAACATAGCACCACAAAGCATAACATGGCAATAAGATGTGCCGGGTGTGACCTAACGCGGTAGGAGGTGATACCGGAGAAGGGGGAAAACATCCGGGAAAGTATCCCCGGTGTTTCGCGTTTTCAGACAGATGAACCGGAGGGGAAAAGTTGCGTGTTCGCTATGCTAGTGATGCATGGCGGACGAACGGGCTGCGTATCCGGATTCGTCTCGTCGTTCTGAGCAACTTTCATGTACAAAGTATTTCCATCCGAGCTACGGTTTATTTTATAATGATTTTAAAAGATTTAATCATTTTTCGAATTTATTTAATTTATTTAATTCAACATTATCCAGAATAGTGTTTGCTGACGTCATCATGACGTCAGCAGTCAACAGAGGTTGACTGGTCAACCTGATGTGTGGGTCCCACCTATCAGTGACACTTTTTAATTATCCAGTTTTAGCTAAACTAAACAGGATTAATTAGAGGTGGGCCCCACTGTCATTGACTGATTAATTAGCTAATTAACTAACAGTTTAATTAGTTTAGTTAATTGATTAGTTTAATTAATCAAAATTAATTAATTTAGTTAATTAATTAATTAATATATTTTTAAATTCTCTTTTTTTATAAATTTTTTAAAAACGTTTTGGGGGGTGGGACCCCTTTGTCATAGGGCCATTGGGCCATAACAGGTTTGGGCGTTGCCCGGGCGGAGGCCAAACCCACCCGGGTGCGGGAGACGCCGGCGCCGAGCAACCAGCGGGCGCGCGGGCCGGCAAGAGCTGCCCCGGCTGCGGCCAGCAGAGAGGGCGGCGGGGCAAGGGCGGGCACGCGGAGAGGGGAAGCAGGGAGGCTGCGGCGGAGGGAGAGCAGCGGCAGGGGGCGGCCAAGGCGCGTCCACGGCGGGGCTCGCAGAGGCGAGCGCCGGCGACGAGCGGCTGGGCGCAGCGAGGAACGACGAGGATGCGCGCGAGGGGGCAACGGGGCGCGGCGGTGCGGTGAGCAGAGGCGCGCGGTGACAAGGGAGCAAGGGGGTCCGCGGGCGCACGGTAGCAGCGGACGCCGGCCGATGAGCAGAGGCAGGCGGTGGACGAGGTCATGGCCGCGCGGGCCGATGGCCTCGGCGAGCAGCGACGCGGCCAGCGGGAGCAAGGCGCAGGCGGCGGCTGCCATGGGCGGCAGAGAGCATGCGGGAGGGAGGAGGCGTGGCCCTGGCGGTGCGGTGAGCAGCGGGGTCGGGCAGAGCCGGGAGCGGTCGGTGCGGGGCTCAGGGGGAATGTAACGCGTGCGGGCGACAGAGGCGGTGCAGTTGCGGGGCTGGCGAGCAAGGGGGCGTGCGCGCGGGCGAGGCGCACGCGAGCGCGTGTGCGGGTCGGCGCCAGCGAGCGCGGTAAGCGCGCACCGCGCCGGAGCGGGGCGGCGGTGACCGTGGCGACGAGCGCGTATAGAGGGGGAGGGAGGTGGCGGCTCACAGGGGAGCGGGAGAGGCATGGCAGCGGGCTCGGGGGGGACCCGTGGGGAGGAGGACGGGGAGGGAGAGGCGGGGACGGGGAGGCAGTCCGGCGAGGTCCTCGGGCGGCGGCGGGGTCGATGCGCGACGCGTTCGGCGCAGCGAGATCGAGCCCCTCGCCGATCCAGATGGGATTGAGAGGAGAGGGGGAGAGACGTGGGTGAGTGGGGGTGTGCGGTGAGGGTAGGGTTTGACCGGAGTGGGGTGGGGAGCGGCTGGGCCGGCCTGGTTGGCCCTGTGGCCAGCTGGGCCATGGCCTAGCAGGGGGGTTTTCCTTCTTTTTTTGCTTTGGTTTTGTTTTTCTCTGTTTTTTAACACAGAGAGAAAGAGAATTATTTGGCCAACTATTTCACTTAGCAAAATTTTTGGGAGGTGTTCCATTAAATTCCTTGTGATTATAGACAGTGCCAAAAATGTTTTTGGAGTCCAGAAGAATTTATTTGGTATTATCCACAAATAGGTAGCATTTAAAAATGCTGAATTGGTTATGTTTTAATTACTAAAGCTCGTCTTTGCACAAGAGTGATTTTGTGTTCCTTAAAAAATAATCGTTATGGAATTTTTGACAATTGATGAACATTTTTCCAGGAACTTTTGGGCAACTTCAAACTTCGCTTGAATTTGATTTGACTGGAATTTCCAAATGGGTATTGAACAAAGGTGATTAAGAACTGTTTGGAAAATGATTAGTTTAATCATAGAGGGTTGCTGTAGCATGACACTGGGGGTGTTACAAATCTCCTCCACTACAAGAAATCTCGTCCCGAGATTTAAGTGCGAAAGTAAAGAGTAACTTCGAAAGAACTGACCCTTATAGGTTTAATTATCTGGTGAACAAATCAGGGAATGTGGCAGAAGTGTCTCTCGATTTGAAACTTAAGAAAACATCGAGAGCAAAATATGAAGGTACAATGGGCAGTTTCAAGTGAATGGACAAACGATCGATACCTGAACAGAGTGTGAGAAGGGGGGTTCAGAGCATCGGGAATAGATTAACTCTCGAACAGTGGCTCGTGACAACACACAAAGCCAAGAGCAACTGATACTTCGGAATATAGGATATACGGGAGAGTCGGGTTCTGATCCTGTGGAACTGTGGGTTATGGGCCCACCATGTGGGTTAAAATAGAAGGAGCGATGACATCTTGCACGGTCATGATAGCAAGGCATGTCAGAGGGCAGCCTGTCAGCTATGTCGGCAACAATGTCGGTACCAGGGCGAGGGACGAAGAGAACCATTATCCTACTCATTGAATGAGGCGGGCCATTAGGCAAAGTTCTCGTCCATCGGTGGTTACTGGAATGTCAACAGCAATAATAACAAGGTCTTTACTAACAGAGTTGTACATTGAGGTGCTTACCTAAGCAAGAAATTATCTCTACTGTGATAATTTAGTTTACCGGAAAGGTTAAACAAAAGAATGGAAAGGAAAATATGATTAGTATATTAATCAGAGCAATGGAAAGGAAAATGTGTTTAAGCACAATTATCAGGAGTATGTCCTTCCCAAGGACAAGCAGAGGATGATATCCATGACAGGATAGTAAGTAGATAACCAATTAGGTAAAGGGAAAGAAATTTCATGACATTACCCATACAACGGTGTTTGGATAATTGATAAAGAAAATTTTGTATCATGCTTCAAATGTTCTTATTGGAGATCGGATTACCACAGACATGCTTCGAGATAGCAAAGACATGGTTTCAAGCAAAGGTCAGACTCTAGATCCACCAAGGATCCATCGGCAACAATTAAAAAAAATAAGTCATACAATTTTAGCAGGGAAAAGATGAGGGTGTGGCCGACGGGCTCAGCCGCAATCCATCGACATGTCAAAAAGGATGTAATTTCAAAATTATGTGAACAAGTTTGTGTTGGGGAAAGGACAAGAATGTTGTCGATGATAACACAAATCATCGAGGGTGAATTGTATTTCTCATCATGAATTCGATTGATATCCGGGAAAAGCTCAGAATGTTAATGATGATCACGACACATTTGTCGAGAAATTTCATGAAGACGTAATCGATCGACGATGACATCTAGTCAAAGGAATGATGAATCGAAAGGTTATTGGAACTATGGGTACGACACAAACTCGAAATTAAGCTTGCTGTTCAAGGAGAAATGATAAGATGAGAAAGATCGACGTAAGCTTAGCTCATCGTCAGAAGTTGCTCCAAGCATAAGGACCAGGTAGCACAGTTAAAAAGTTGACAAGATAAAATATATAGCCGACCAGGCTAGGAATGATGTGATGGGGTATAAAGCTTCCTAGTATCAAGTACTAGGTGTAATGCCAGAAGGTAATTCGGAGTAGAGGTTGGTCGGGGGAATGATTTGCACAGGCTAAGTAATTGTAACTTACCAAATAAATGGAATCAAGGAGGAAATATGGTCGGAACCATAACTACAAGGGATCCAATTCACGATACCGGGAGAATTATTCAAATGATTAAATATCCTTGCAAGAAGCTTTCATGATAAGTCCCACACCGTGTCCGTGGGCATGAACACAAGGTTTAGGGTCGACTCCCACTTCTACAATGCATAACATTTCATTTTACTTCTCGCTCTTGGTGCATCTGTAATAGTGAAATTTTATCTGACAAAAATCCAGTAGAGTATAATGCGCATAACTTTCGAGTTCACACAGATTAGGAAAGGCATAGGTTCAACCCATCGGGGCATCTTAGGAACATATATCATAAATTTCAAGAATAATTACACAAGCTCAATAGTAGAGCATGCTTGAGAAAGCGGATGATACAATTTACCAAAAGCATTATGTATCCGAGGAAAAGGCTACAAGGTTACTGAATATGAAGGACGTTGTCGGATAAAATTCGTAGAAAAAGGTCTGGTGGTCCACAAGGGATCTGATGTGAGCATCAGTACTCAACCAAAGGAAGAAAGAATGCAAGGAGATCAGATTATAGAAACAACTGACAAACTCAAAGCCCAATTGCGCAAAGGAATTATGACTTCCAAGAGAAGGGATCAGAAGCAATGCTCTGATTAGGGATGGATAGGTAGAATAGCCTTAGGGGTACAATCGATGGCAATTTGATTGATCGAGATTCACCACATGTTAAAATTACGTCTGAGTCGGAAGGATGAATTCTAGGATCTGATTGAGGATTCGAGCATCCGCAACATATTGTATCAACGGACTCAAAATGATAATGACAATGGTTGGCAATAAGATTACTAGACCTATGGTATTAACCACAATGCAAGCAAGCAAGAAATTCAAGAACAATAGGTTGTTGAGGATTTTCACAAGAACGAATGGTATTACGAAGACTTTTGTGAAGTACAAGAATCAACTGAGGGTGAGCGGATACTCGATAGGTGCACAAAGTTATCCGTAGGGGTATTCAGATGACAAGGAACTGCAAGGCAGTAAGCTCAAAGGATTCTCGGAAAAGGAGAGCAGTTCAGGGCATCTTGTAATAACAAGATCAATGGGATAGAATGTAAGATTGGTAAGTGTGTGTAGTTATCCATAAGGATATTTCGGTGGTAGGGAATTGCAAAGGCAACAGGCACAAAGTCTCGAGAGAAAATCGTCGAGTATCTTTGGAATCTTCTGATGCAGCAGGCGATCATCTGAAATAAGGGGCTCTCCGAGCGGATGTGATCACGAGATCCTAATGTTCGAGTTAGACGAGGAGTAAAAGATCCTAATACCACCCATGTGGCGACGTGGGCCCGTAAAACACACAGCCAATGTTAGTAAAAGTTTTTCAGTGACTAGACTCAACTTCGGCCAAGGAGTTGGAAAGGGGGATCCTACAGGCAGTCGGCTCTGATACCAACTTGTGACGCCCTCGATTCAATCATACACTAATCATACACGCAAATGTGTATGATCAAGATCAAGGACTCACGGGAGGATATCACAACACAACTCTAGACACAAATTAAAATAATACAAGCTTTATATTACAAGCCAGGGGCCTCGAGGGCTCGAATACATAAGCTCGAAAACACAAGAGTCAGCGGAAGCAACAATATCTGAGTACAGACATAAGTTAGACAAGTTTTCCTTAAGAAGGCTAGCACAAAAGCAACAACGATCGTAAAGGCAAGGCCTCCTGCCTGGGAGCCTCCTAACTACTCCAAGTCATCAGCGGTCTTCACGTAGTAGTAGGCATCCTCCGGGTAGTAGTAGTCATCGGTGGCGTCGTCTGGCTCGTGGGATCCGTCATCTGGTCGCAACAAACGGGTATGGGGGAAAAGGAAGTAGCAAAGCAACCGTGAGTACTCATCCAAAGTACTCGCAAGACTTACATCAGATCTAAACTAAGTATGCATCTATATCAAAGGAATGGGTTGTATCTGTGGACTAAACTGCAGAATGCCAGAAGGGAAGGGGAAAGCCTAGCCTACCGAAGACTAGCATCTTCTAGAAACCACCATATTGCAGCAACAGGAGGGAGTAGAGTAGCATAAAGTAAAGTAGCAGTAATGTTATCAACCTCGACCAGAGATCCTTTCTCGACTCCCTGCGAGAAAGCAATCCCAGAGCCATACTATCCAGTTATCATCTCATATCCAAGTCTCATCTCCATGTCTCATCTCAAGTATCCAGTTCTAGTTGTATCGATCGGGATACAACTCCAAGTGTTCGTTACCGTAGGACAGGCTATCGGTAGATGTTTTCTTCCCTACAGGGGTGCACCAACTTACCCACCACGCTCGATTAACTCCGGCCGGACACACTTTCCTGGGTCATGCCCGGCCTCGGCCAAACAATACGCCGCAACCCGACCTAGGCTTAATAGAGAGGCCAGCATGCCGGACTAAACCTATGCCCCCAGGGATCATGGGCCATCTCCCTGGGAACTCCTGCACGTTGCGTACGCAGCCGGTGAGCAGACCTAGCTACCTCCTTCAACAAGGTAGGTGCTTTCCAGTCCAACCTGGCGCGCGCCGCTCAGTCGCTGACGTCTATTAAGCTTCGGTTGATGTATACGACGCAGAACACCCATACTATGCTCACGTGATGGTTAGTGCTATCAGGCCAGAGACCCTCGGATCAAATATCCAAATCGTAGTGGATTAGGAACGCGCGGTAACGAGTAGAGACTCACGATCGATGTGACCCCGTCGCCCCGTCTCGAGTACTTGCGGCAAGGGCTAAGAATGCCCGGCCACGCCTCGTAAGTATCTCGCGGGCACCTTCCAGGTCAACCCGACTCCACATCACTCGCTAATTAAGCTTGCGCGGGTACCCCTCAGGGTCGACCCGTCTTTAGTAACATGGCTCAGTGTAAAGTCATAGTAACCATAGTAACTGTGTGTCTAACACCAAAGGGAAAACCCGAGGAATCACCCCCGGTGAAACCCACTCGATGTTATCATCAAGGTGAACGTAAGAGGATCCACCCTCGAGGTTCACACTTGAGGGGTTGCACGACAGAGCGGTAATGGAAGTGGTTAAGGAGGAAATCACCCTCGATGACCTCGACCGTATAGCTACACTACGGAGATCTCATCAGGAGTGATGTAAGAGGTTCCGCCCTCGGCACTCGATGATAACTCTGCAGAGTCGTACAACTAGGGGGGTGATGCGCGGTGTCGGGGCCTGGACATCGATCACGTTGATCGAGTCATCGAACATAAAGCGGGGCAACTAGGACAAGGTGGGGTCACTGATGGATCACTAACCATCCTATACTAAGCAGTTTAGGATAAGCAGGTAAGGTATGAAAGCAGGTAACAACAACAGGCTATGCATCAGAGTAGGATTATACAGAAAGCAGTAGCAGTTCTAATGCAAGCATGAGAGGGAAAGAAATGGGCGATATCGGAATGCTCAAGGGGCTTTGCTTGCCTGGTTGCTCTGGCAAGGAGGGGTCGTCGTCGACGTAGTCGATCACAAGGGCAGCATCGGTCTCGGGGTCTACCGGAGAGAAGAGGGGGAAGAAACAGTAAATATAAAGCAAACATAGCACCACAAAGCATAACATGGCAATAAGATGTGTCGGGTGTGACCTAAGGCGGTAGGAGGTGATACCGGCGAAGGGGGGAAACATCCGGCAAAGTATCCCCGGTGTTTCGCGTTTTCGGACAGATGAACCGGAGGGGAAAAGTTGCGTGTTCGCTATGCTAGTGATGTGTGGCGGACGAACGGGCTGCGTATCCGGATTCGTCTCGTCGTTCTGAGCAACTTTCATGTATAAAGTTTTTCCATCCGAGCTACGGTTTATTTTATAATGATTTTAAAAGATTTAAATTATTTTTAGAATTTATTTAATTTATTTAATTCAACGTTATCCAGAATAGTGTTTGCTGACGTCATCATGACGTCAGCAGTCAACAGAGGTTGACTGGTCAACCTGACGTGTGGGTCCCACCTGTCAGTGACACTTTTTAATTATCCAGTTTTAGCTAAACTAAACAGGATTAATTAGGGGTGGGCCCCACTGTCATTGACTAATTTATTAGTTAATTAACTAACAGTTTAATTAGTTTAGTTAATTGATTAGTTTAATTAATCAAAATTAATTAAGTTAATTAATTTAGTTAATTAATTAATAAATATATTTTTAAATTCTCTTTTTTATAACTTTTTTAAAATGTTTTGGGGGTGCGGCCCCTTTGTCATAGGGCCATTGAGCCATAACGGGTTTCGGCGTTGCCCGGGCGGAGGCCAAACCCACCCGGGTGTGGGAGACGCCGGCGCGGAGCAACCAGCGGGCGCGCGGGCCGGCCGGAGCTGCCTCGGCCGCGGCGAGCAGAGGGGGCGGCGGGGCAAGGGCGGGCGCACGGAGAGGGGAAGCGGGGAGGCTGCGGCGGAGGGAGAGCAGCGGCCAAGGTGCGTCCACGGTGGGGCTCGCAGAAGCGGGCGCCGGCGACGAGCGGCTGGGCGCAGCGGGGAACGACGAGGGTGCGCGCGAGGAGGCAACGGGGCGCGGCGGTGCGGTGAGCTGAGGCGCGCGGTGACAAGGGAGCAAGGGGGTCCGCGGGCGCGGGCCGGTAGCAGCGGACGCCGGCCGACGAGCAGAGGCAGGCGGTGGACGAGGTCATGGCCGCGCGGGCCGATGGCCTCGGCGAGCAGCGACCCGGCCAGCGGGAGCAAGGCGCAGGCGGCGGCTGCCATGGGCGGCAGAGAGCATGCGGGGGGGAGGAGGCGTGGCCCTGGCGGTGCGGTGAGCAGCGGGGCCGGGTGGAGCCGAGTGCGGTCGGCGCGGGGCTCAGGGGGAATGTAACGCGCGCAGGCGGCAGAGGCGATGCAGTTGCGGGGCTGGCGAGCGAGGGCGCGTGCACGCGGGCGAGGCGCACGCGAGCGCGGGTACGGGTCGGCGCTAGCGAGCGCGGGTACGGGTCGGCGCTAGCGAGCGCGGTGAGCGCGCACCGCGCCGGAGCGGGGCGGCGGTGACCGTGGCGACGAGCGCGTACAGAGGGGGAGGGAGGTGGCGGCTCACAGGAAAGCGGGAGAGGCATGGCAGCTGGCTCGGGGGCGACCCGTGGGGAGGAGGACGGTGAGGGAGAAGCGGGGACGGGGAAGCAGTCCGGCGAGGTCCTCGGGCGGCGGCGGGGTCGATGCGCGACGTGGTCGGCGCAGCGAGATCGAGCCCCTCCTCGATCCAGATGGGATCGAGAGGAGAGGGGGAGAAACGTGGGTGAGTGGGACGGGGGTGTGCGGTTAGGGTAGGGTTTGACCGGGGTGGGGGGTATGGAGAGTGGGGTGGGACGCAGCTGGGCCGGCCTGGTTAGCCCTGTGGCTAGCTGGGCCATGGCCCAGCAGGGGGTTTTTCTTCTTTTTTTTGCTTTTGTTTTGTTTTTCTCTGTTTTTTCTAACAGAGAGAAAGAGAATTATTTGGTCAACTATTTCACTTAGCAAAATTTTGGGAGGTGTCTCATTAAATTCCTGGTGATTATAGATAGTGCCAAAAATGTTTTTGGAGACCAGAAGAATTTATTTGATATTATCCACAAATAGGATAGCATTTAAAAATGCTGAATTGATTCTGTTTTAATTACTAAAGCTCATCTTTGCACAAGAGTGATGTTGTGTTCCTTAAGATATAATTGTTATGGAATTTTTGACAATTAATGAACATTTTTTCAGGAACTTTTGGGCAACTTCAAACTTCGCTTGAATTTGATTTGACTGGAATTTCCAAATGGGTATTGAACAAAGGTGATTAAGAACTGTTTGGAAAATGATTAGTTTAATCACAGAGGGTTACTGTAGCATGACACTGGGGTGTTACACTAACCCACATTACTTAATTAATATACACTCTTTCCACCCGCAAAAAAAAATATACTAAAGTTGTACTACATCAACAACACTTATTTTGGGACTGAGGGAGCAGTACTTTCGTCATCATCAATCACACACATAGAGAGAAAAGTGATGACGATGACCCACCTGGCAAGCCTACTCCTCCTAGTTGCGCTCGCCGACACGCTTGATGGTGCATCCACCCTTTCATGCAAGGAGAAATTTTGCACCAACGGGACTGGCGCCAGGAACAAAGGTACTGTAACGCGTACTCCACACTTCATTCCTTCCCTAGTCTGTATGTTCTCATGTTCCTCAACTCGGTGGCGAAGCTTCATAGAGATTGTTGAGGGGGCAAAGCATAGCTGAGAGGGCCAAAAGGACAAATTCTGCTTAAACTTTGATAATATTTATTAATTTTTTTAGCTTAACAACTAATGATATTTCTCATAATTTTTCTAGGGTAGGGGGGGCATAGCCCCCCTTGGCCCTAATGAAGCTCCTTCACTGCCTCTACTCTCTCTTTCAGCTTGAGTCTGCGGGTATGAACCCGCAGTCGCCGAACCACCGTTCTCCTCCATGGTGTTCGCTGTCAGGCTGAAGTCGAAAACCAACTATGGTTGTGGCACCTGCTTGCGCATCACTTGCAGACACCCAGCCTGCAAGAAGGACGGCAGGACCGTCACGCTCATGGACATCTGTCAAGGGGGGTTGTGCCTCGAGAACAAGGTAGTCTAGCTAAGAAGCCACACCTTTTCGGCTATGGCCCTGCCAGGCAGGGAGTCAAAACTGCGGGCATCTCCGGCTGTTCCAATCACACACCAATTGTAAGTACCAGGTTGTTTGGATACACAGTTGGTTTGAAGTTTCTGTTTATCTATACACTAACACTAACAGACATGATTGCGGCGTAGACTGCGTGTACTCCTCCCCCAAGGCGTATCGGGTTGACCCGAGCTCCACACCCTACCACTTCGTTGTCATACTTATGTATGTTCCATGGGATGCAGTCCGTCCACACTGACAACGCACTTCAAGGACACATCAAGCACCGAATTGGTGGAGTCCGAGTCAAGGAGAAATGGAGGGTGGCTGCCTGGGCAGCCCCTAGGAAGATGCAAGCGCCAATTTCGATCAGGGTGAAAGTTTCTTATTGGATCCCGCAAATTCTGAGCTCCTGGAATGCCGAGCTGCTTGTAATATGAGTATCATACATGTATCATGCATGCCAACTAGCAATTTTAATAAGGTGATATAACATTTAATGAAGAAAAAGAGGATTAAGTATCATATTATGATAGCATATCATAATAAATATTTTACAACTTCTTGTTTCTGTAAAACATGTTCCGTCTTTATCTTGTGGTTGGATGATTGATCAATGCAGATGAAGAAACCATCATAGAACACTTGTACTGTTTGGCCATCTTTGTGGAATAAAATAAAGAAGCTAATGCACGCACTAAATGTTAGATAGTCCCGTTGGGATATCCTCCTCGCGTGTGGGCTGTAAAAAGATATCAATATTGTTAGTCCTAGATGACACATGGATGGAAGAACTGTTGGTGCCTTCAGCTACTATGCCCTCAACCTCCTGCCTGATCTTGTTCATGTAGGAAATCAACAGCCTGGTTAACTGAACACAGCCTATACACATGAACTGAATGTTAGGCATGTCTATGTTCATGCAGCACAACGTCGAAATGTTGAGTTCATAAACCTTCCCTCTCTTTTTTTCAAAAAAGAAATTTTTGTTTCATACCAATTCTCAGCTATTCACAAATGGAACACACCACTGCTAGTATCTTGTAAATAAATAACTACAAGTACAGAGTTGCTCTAGCATATTGTGATCGCTAATGAAACCCATTAACAGTTGCCACAATGGCGCTGGCTGGGCATGTCCACGTCGGCAACACAAGAAACAATTGATTTACTGTGCAGTCGGATGTGTATTGGCTAGGAAAAACAAAGGGTGGCCCATCACTTTTGCAGAGAAGAGGGAGTCGCCTCGAGCCCCATCCCTTCTCCTCCCTCCCACGCAACCTCCCCTTTCCTCATCTCCCCGGGTGGGCGGCTGGCTAGGGTTGCTGCTGCCGCCCCATCGGCCCATCCAAGCTCATCCTACGCCGGTCATCGGAGAAGGTGCCTTCCTCGGATCCTCTTCTCCCCAAACCTTCTCGTCTCCGCCTTCCATCCGTCCTCATCATGGCTGTAGAGGGGACGGGGAAGGGGATGCCATTGAGGTGCCGTTCGATTTTCACCCTGCAGCTCAAGCCCCGGTACTCGAAGAGCACCACCTAGTTAAAGTCAGCAAGTGTTGCCAACACTACTTGCCGAGGAAGACGGTGCTGCATAGAGGGGTGCGCTTTTGAAAGCCGTATGATTTTTGGTATTTTAAAAATTGTTTGGAATTTAAAAAATCATGTTTTAATAAAAAAAACCTTATAAAATTGTTCAAATTTAAGAAAAGTTTCAAAAAAAAATCAAAAAATGTGAGTGTTTTTAAATGTTCACAAAAGTTCCACAAAATCATCATGTTTTAAACAAAATCATGATTTTCAAATATGTTCTCAAATTTTCAAAAAATGTTCACCTATTTCAAAAGTGTTCTTAGGTTGTCAAAATATGTTTCAAACTTCTAAATTATTTGTTTCATGTAACAAATGAAAGCAAAAAAATGCTAGAAAGAAAGGTCAACTACAATAGGCCCGACCCACGCTAGGGTGCCTATGTGTCCGGCATCTATTTGACACCGCCCATGTTGTGTGTCCGGGAACAACTAATTAAGGGGTGATCCTAAAAAAATTGAGGGGTACTGCTATCGGGAGCCCCATAAGGGTAACTTTCACGTGTCGCGTGTTGGGCGCTCACTTTGGATTTTATTCTTTTATTTCTTTGTACGCATTTTCGGGATTATATGGTTTTTCTAGGATTTTTCGGCCTCTTGATTTTCTTTAGATTTTGGAGATTTAAAAAATAAAAAAATGCACGGAAAAATGTGTTGTTTTTGGCTACCACGAGAGGCACTGGTTTGCTTTTGCAAAATGCACACTTGCACCTCTTAGAAAAGTCAAAAAACGTGCATTTTATTTTCTTTCAAGAGAGGCACATATTTGCTTCATGTGGCGGAACAGATTTGCTTTCGCGAGATGCACAGTCATGTCTCTTAGAAAAGGGGAAAATGCTTTATTTTTTTGCTTCACGAGAGGCACAAATTTGCTTCTCATAGAGACAGGGATTTGCTTCCATGAGGAGCATAAGTGTGCTTCTTGTAAAAGGAAGTTCCATGAGAGGCACAGCTTGGCTTCTCATGGAGGCGTAGATTTGTGTCCGTGAGGAGCACAACGGTGTCTCTCGGAAGGGGAAAAGGTAGAAAAAGAATCATGCTTTCAGCTTTGGTTTTTCCTTGAAAAAAGAATTTGTCAAAACATATTAACATAGGATTTATTTTTGAAAATCTCGACACGAGAAATCTAGCAATGAAATGGTTCAGGATTTTATATGCGTGGTTCAAGAGATCAAACGTTTTGAAAAAACATATCTATAAAAAAAAGAAACAACTCTCAGGTAGCGACAAAATGGTGCGCATGCAGTGCGTCACTTGTCAACGTGGAAAGAAAGATGGGAACTATTTTTACAAAGGGTACCCTTAATTAGTGATCTTGCGCATGTCCATGTCGGCGAAACAAATGTTAGCACTACACCAAGGACGCATCCACTACAACAGGAGCTCCTAACGGAGCTGCCTGGAATCGAACTCGCAATTTTTGAGTCCTGAACGTGTATAAGAAAAGCACGGTAGTATTAGGATATCAACGAAGCGACACATTTAAAGCAATATTTACAAAAAAAATCGAACATTCCTTGAAAATCTTGAAAATAATAATTAAATGTCGAATATTGTTTTGAAAATAAAAATAAATTTTGGAAATCCAAACATTTTTATTCCATTTTTAAAAAATTATGAACAAAATTTCCTAGTCTGTGAAAAAATTGAACAGAGAATTTTTTTGAAACTTCAAAACCAAATTAAAAAACATGAACTATTTTTTATGACCTAGTGAACAATTTTCTAGAATGAGATTTTTTTCCGAAAACACAAATAAATCTTTGAAAAATTGGAACATATTTTTAATATAATTATAAATAAAATAACGGTCTGATTTTTTTTCTAAACACGAACAAATTCCAGAACTTTGATCTTTTTGAAAATGAGAACCAATTTTGAACTTCCTAAGAATTGTTGAAATAGCAAAAAAAATTGCGAACATGAACAAAATTTGAAACTCGGATTCTGAATATTTTTTAAAACGTGGGAAAATATAAAATTTCTGAATATTTCTGGAAAACGATATACATTTTCTGAAAATGTGAACAATTTGTGAATTCTCGATTTTTTTATAAAAAATGATCAATTTTATAACATGTTGAACATTTTTTAATATTTTGGTTTTTAGAAGAAAAGAAAAAGAAAAAATAATGGAAAAACGAAAAAATAAAACAGAATAAATAACGAAAAATAAAAACAAAACAATCCCCAAAAAAAGGGAACCTTCTAGAAGTTTCACAAAATCAGTGGCTCGCACACTCAGATGGATCATCCCATTCTTTTGTTTGATCGATTGTGTGATTGGTTGACTATTTGCCGTGTAACGCGGCTAATAGGAAATTCCGCTACTTGGTGTTATAGGAACTAGTTTTTCAGTACTCCCTCCGTTTACTTTTGTAAGTCAGTTCAGACAACTTAAAATTGACTGTTTTGTACATTGTCTGAAATGCCTTTAAGGTCTTATTAAAGTGAACAGAAGGAGTAGTTTTTTTCTAAAATTTCAAACATTTCTTAAAACATTAATAGTTTTTCAGAATTTCAAAAGTTTTTCAGTAGTTTTTCTCTAAAATTTCAAACATTTCTTAAAGCATGGACAATTTTTGAAAATCCTAAACATGATTTGGGATTCCAAAAAAAACACCTGAATGTTTTTTGAATTTGTGAACAAAATTTGAAAATGTAAACATTTTTTTGATTTTGTGAATTTTCTTTCGAAAATCAGCACATTTTCTCAAACTCTAATTTTTTCGGAAATGGGTACTTTTATGAACTTTTGAATTTGAAAAATTGGAAAGTTTTTTATATTCTGGAACAAATTTGGAAACAAAAAATTTATTGAATTGATGAACACTTTCTAAAATCCCAATCATTTTTAGAAAATTTGAGCCTTTCTCAAAAGTTGAATAATTTTTAGAAATTTCCAAATACTTTTAAATAGGAAACCTTTTGATAAAAAGAAAAAATAGAACCATCGAAACAAACAAAAAAAATACAATGAAACATCGGGCCTGAACTGGTCAGGAACCTCCTAGAAGTTTGCAAAACAGGATGCGATGTAGTCTAAATGGGCGAACCCATTTTCATCTGGCTGGTTTGTGCGTTTGATTGATAATTTGACGCTTAGTGCGTCATATAGGATTTGCCCACTACAAGTCCTCACACGAATCTGTCTTTTTGAGATAGCGCGAACCCAACAGCAAGCTTCGAGGCCTAGAATGGGCATATCGACCTGCTCGATAGGGAAAACAGTGAAAATTGAATTATCTTACGAAAGTGGAGTTCATGTTTTCGCCTCATCTTCTTCCCGGGTCTCTACATTGATTTTTTTTCTCTCCGCGTCCTTTGGTTTACTGTAGTTTTTTGTTAATCTCAACCGATACCACACAAAACAAAAACCAACCATTTTTTCCACAAAGAACAAAAAAAAGACATATATAGAGTAACTTGGAATAATATGCGATCCAACCCATGGTTGGATGATTAGAAGGGCAGTGGTATGCCCGGCCCATTAGAGTTCAAGTCCTAGCTTGATGTTGATGCTCGCATTTTCCTAAATTTATTTCAGCCCTTCCGGCAATGTGCGTTCAATGGAAGGAGACGTTCCCATGATCTCATCAACTACGAAGCGTCTATGACGACTTTATCAACCTCAAGATGATGTGCTGACTCGGTCTCTCAAAATGTGCTCATAGGAATAGGATGGGCGTCCGTGCCTTCATAGGGATGAGTCTATGAGCGCCTGCATATGTACATGTTCAAAAAAGCTTGAAATAATCTAAATCAAATCGGTGTTTTCCTTTTTTTTGTCCTACTCATTTCATAAAAGAAAAATAATGTACATACATAGAATAACCTGAAATGAACTAAACCAAATCGGTACTTTTCTTTCAATGTCCTACGCATTCCTTCCCTTATTTTGCCTGTTGTTTTTTCACCCGTGCCTATCCCGAATTCATAAGATCTTGCAATAACATGAAAATAATCCTAGTTTTGTGCAAGTTGAAACTTATTACTCTTGCCTTTATGTATTTCGCATGTTATTTTTTCACCCGTGCCTATCCCGAATTCGTAAAATCTTGCAATAACATGAAAATTAATATATATTTTTTGTTATGCAAATTGAGACTTAGTACTCTTGCCTTTATGTTTACCACATTACAAGGAAGTTAAATATTCAGTCCGCTGTCCTGCCTAATCCATTAGTTTATACCATTTGATAGTACTAAATCTTCTTGTGAGCGCTACCAAGGACGGGACATTGACATAGACAGTGAGATTTGATTGGGGAGTTGGAGATAGTGGGTGAAGGTATATATGAGATAAGATTGATGTTGAACAACTAGAATATCCATCCATCCGTTGCAACGCACGGGCAGCTAGCTAATATTTTGAAAGGTCAAGCGACACACGATTTGAAACACAATACTTTGATGTTAAATGTTGAACAACTAGAATATCCATGCGTCCGTTGCAACGCACGGTCAACTAGTAGATGTTGTGCGTGAGGTGGTAGTGTCTGTGTACACGTGTTTATAGTGTACTCTTCGTTCTTAAGAAATAACGAAGAAGGTACCGGGTTTTTTTAAACACATATCATGATTGATTTGATGTCAAAAATTGGTAATGCCAATTTCTGACTTTGTGTCAAATATTGGCTACTAATTAGTTGGTTACCAAATTGTCTTTTCAATCTCACATAAAGTTATCAATAGTTGTAAGTCTTAGTATTGCCAATATGTATCGATAGCAAATTAACCATGCTCACAACACTCACATACATGTACGCACACACACATCTGATCCGTATGAGCACCTCAAGAGACTGAGCCGAAAGAGTAGGGCCAAAAAAACTGGAATAAATCCAGGAAATATGTGACCACCCGTATCGATAGCAAATCTACGATGGAGCTTCGTCTTACCAGGCCCGAAAAGCTAACTCGAAGAAGAAGTGTTGCCCTTGCAAGGACTAAAATCTTTTTTTAACACAGTACAAACACAAGCGCTCATACACACGCGCATACATTCACATATATGAACGCACACACGCACATCCTACCCCTATGAGCACCTCAGAAAGACTGAGTCGGCATACCATCTTGAAATTTACGAAGTCATCATAAGCACCTCGTCGTCGACGGGAACGTCTCATCCCACTAAATGTGCATCGTCGGAAATCCTAAAATAAATTCAGGAATAAATGCGAGCACCAGGACTTGAACCCTGATGGGCTATGAATACCACAGTCCCTCTAACCATCCAACTACAGGTTGGTTCGAGCAAGGACTAAAATCCTAACCTAACTACTAGCCGGAGCCGAGGCACCAAGATTCCCTCCCCGTCATCAGCCGACGGAGCAGCAGACAGAGGGAAGGCTAATCCAGAAGCTCGCCAACGGAGATCAAGAGAAGGAAGGCTTTTCCCTAGTCCCCTTGTGAGTGGGAAAAGAAGACAATCGTTTCTATCTTACTTTCCTTCTAAGAAAACAAAATTTCAAGCTGAAACCTAAAATGGCATAATCAAATGATTGTTTAGCCAATTGACTTATCTTTTGAAGCAATTAGTCCAACTGAAGAACCATTTTGTTTCTTGCATCCATGTCTTTAAAACTAGATTTCGAAAGGCTTTGGTGAACACGCACATGTGTACTCCTACTTCCCAGGTTATTTGCTCCCGCGTGTAAACTGAACAATCAGTTTAGACCGGCCAAACACTGATGTTCCATGCAAGTTTATATTCTAATTGAAATGAATCATTTTACTGGCCTGTATTTGACCTTGATTTTTGAACCAAAAAATAGGCTTCTCAACAGGGCCTTAGAACGAAAGAGCCACTACATACTCCGTAACATTCATTTTGGAGCACGAACTACAGAAGCATTGAACCATAGCAAATCTACTACTTCATCCATGAGTAAGCAAACAAAATTATCAGTGTATCGCCTCTGACCGAATCAAATAATGATAAGTGAATGTTTTGTACCACATCTACGTTGGCAAGAATGCATTTTTGTACTAGTATGTACGGAGTAACTATGACTGGAAAACCATTTCACTAGTTTTCACCATTAGAATGGAAGAGCCACTGCATACATATTGTACATAATAAAGAACCAAAAAAGTAATTACATTCTGATTTACAGTTTCTCATATATCCAGTTCACATAGAAGATCGCATGAAACAAAGATAAAAAAATTCATATATAGCTGGAATCCCATGGAAGAGCCACTGCATACATATTGTACATAATAAAGAACCAAAAAAGTAATTACATTCTGATTTACGGTATCTCATATATCCAGTTCACATAGAAGATCGCATGAAACAAAGATAAAAAATTCATATATAGCTGGAATCCCATGGAAGAGCCACTGCATACATATTGTACATAATAAAGAACCAAAAAAGTAATTACATTCTGATTTACGGTTTCTCATATATCCAGTTCACATAGAAGATCGCATGAAACAAAGATAAAAAATTCATATATAGCTGGAATCCCTTTTCCAAATGTAAATTACATCTTTTTACTCCGTTGCCTCTCCCTCTCCCATCGACCGCCGGCAGCATATATACACCAATGTCCTTCATCTGCCGTCAACGGCATGTGCTACAGTTAGCCAGATCATCTCCATTCTCTCCACGCAAATTGGCTCAGAGGATCCTGAGGAAGATGTCAGATCCTACAATGTATTCCTCTGCCCCACAAACTTCCGTGCAACGCCAAAGATGAGAGCCTTTGTCAGGAGCCCTTGGTCGAGAGTACAGGCTAAAGCCACAGCCCCGCCGAGCACAAGGAACCTCGCCATCCGGTTTTTCACAGGTTTCTCTTCGGCTTCCATGATGTCTGATTGGTCACTGTTTGACTCCATTCCTCGGACAAAATTGTCGCTGACCTTGGTGTTGATCCGTGCCATCAAGGCACTCGGCGAAGGTGGTTCCCCAGCAGCCCTGGCTTTCTGATAGGCACGGAGTCCAGGTTCGATTCTCTTCACACATCCCCACATGCCCTGCCGAATGCCAATCTTTGCAAGCTCATAGGGGATGCCCATATCCTCATGGTGGAACAAGAGGATCTCGCAGGCAGTCGATCCACCGTTCCCTCGTCTTGACTCCACTGTTCCAAAATCAAAACAACAGAAACTCTGAGTCATCGAAGAATGAATGAAGGAAAGAAAGTGGTATTCTTTTCAATAGTTTCTAGAAAATATGTTGTCTCCTTTTCATTCATTTGTCATGTCCAGCATTAAAAAGTTAGTTCCTTCAACCTCACTATTCAAACAGCTCTGTTTCACCTCTTACCACTCATGTGCAAGCAAGGTAGTGAAGGAAAGTGGTTACCTGCACGGATGCACCAGCTTGAGTAATACAAATCTACTCTGCGAGGTTTGCTGCGCCGCGGGATGGATGAACATGGCACACCCTGCATCATGTACATAAAACAGAGACAGATAAATAGCTGAGCAAGAGTATATGATGTAACTTGTAAGCATAATATACACATGCACATCGACGCATTCTGGCAATTCACTCCATGCAAGGTGATGTTACACCAAGAGCCTAGACTGTTACTTTCTGGCTGATGTCAAAAATCTCTTGAGTTTTGAGAAATAATCTAAAATATCACTTTATGCTGTGCAATTAACTGAAATAACAATTGTTGAGACACTTGATCCACCAAATCTACACAATTCCTTCTTACTTTAAAATAGTATGCATGTGCCTACAAGCTGCAAAAGCAACCGATAGAGAACTTTCGTCAAGATAGAATAGGCAGTTCAATGAAGCCATACAAAACATAATCACATCAATTTATCGAATAATGAATAGGTGAGTGTAGAGGGATAGTTAAAGACAGGTAAAAGGAGAAGGATGCAATAACGGAAGAGAAAGATGTCAGATGACATGAACAAGCATGTCAAGGGTAACAATAGTATGCATAGAACTTTCTATAAGGCACGTGAAAAGTATCGGCATCAGATAACATTTTGTTATAGCAGGAATGGAACCAAGACTAGGAAACATGGATTTAGTCATGACACGCGGCCCGGGTAAACCCACAGGTACTTGCACGTGCTTTATTGAGATGATGTTAAGATGAGGAAGACAGCATGGAATAAAACTACAACCAGAACTGGTATTGACATGTTCTTAAGTTTGACACTGATGTGCCAACTCTTCCTAGTTGCTTCATTCCTTTGTATTGTGTGGTTACCACTATTAAATATAACTTAATGCAAGAGTTATCTATCTGTCCACATTGTTTGATTTCAAACAAATAATAGAGAAAAAAGAAAAACTAGAGACTTTCCTCTATCAACAACTCAACATTAATATCAAGACTTCAATGATGTTAGAAGTCTGTCCTGGTACATGTACTCGGAGGATGGAGAAATGGCCTCATATCATTATCATTAGAAAAAGATATCAGCACACTTGACAAAGAAAAGCTGATCTACCAAGTTACCATACGTGACACCTCATTACCATTTATAAGGTATCCACATAAGTGTCGTTGTCCAGTCAACAATATCATTAAATTTACCTAGTTGTGCCTATTCTGAACTGAGTTGGATGATGGGCTACGATGCAACTTTTTGTCAACATCAACAATTTGTTTACACAGATGTTAAAGCAGCAAAACTCTATATTTTGCCCGCAGGATTTTTCACACTAGTCCCTTGTATTTTGGAGCATCTTGCTGTGCATTCTTTTAACACAAAAGGGGTAAATAAAAGTTCCATTGCAAAAAAGGAAGCATATAAACTTGAATTATGGACACTGTAGTGATGTAACTGCAATTTTACACAATTTCTGTCAGCAACATCATATGCTAAGGATCAAGCACGGTTCTCCTATATAAATCTCAAACCCCCAGAATAGAAGGAAGCATCATTGATGAACACTAGTAAAACTCCGAGTTTCTTACCTTTGTAACACAATAGTATGCGCTTCCCAGTTTCCATATCCGGCGACCAATGATGTACTCCCTGTCACTACAGAAGAAGGGGAACTGCGAGCAAGAGAGAGCAAACCATAAGCATGACGCGACAACCTAGCAGGACTCAGAGCTAATTCACCATCTCAAGGCCATCTACCTTGCGAACCCAATGCACTTTCATCATCCCGGTTGTCTGACACTCCTCCAGCGTCTGGTGAGAGATGAGCATATCGTCCCACTTGTTGGACATCCGGAACTCATCGTCTCCAAAAAAGTCTCTTACTTCATCCGGGGTTGCATTCTCAAAGATTGTGCTGCTCTGGTACTGCGGAGGCCCATTCTGATTTCATCCAAGTACAGTACAGACCCATAATTAGCCCCCAAATAGGCATTCAGTACTTCACATCAACAAGTATAAGAGAACCCAATCAGTCTACTGAGAAGTGGTATTCACCTGGGGATCCCTCCTCCAGGCCTGGTAGGTCATGTTGGGCAGCGCCTTCTCCATCATCTTGATCCACGCCGGGCCGCCGTCGTTGCCCTCCACCAGCCTCCAGAGGTTCACCAGGTCAGCCTTCCCCACCGCCAGCTCCTCGTTCGCCATCTCCGACGACCTGCAAAGGCAAAGCAGGAGCAGGTGAGGGGTGAGGACCACTCCGATTTCGCCAAATCCCCACTAAAGAACACGTGGCTTTGACCACAGCAACAACTCCCCACACCAAGAAGAACCAGGCACGCATTTTAACGAACATCTCGGGGGCCTAGTAGGCAACGTACCCTTGCAGGGAAGCCTCGTCGTCCTCCTGCTCCTGCTCCTGCTGCCGCCGCGCGCCGGCGAGGTAGTCGAGCGGGCCGCGGATGCGGGCGGGGAGCTGGGCCCTCCAGAAGTCGAGCGTGGCGACCTGCGGCGGGTCGGCGGCGGGGGCGACGATGCCGGCGGCCCAGCGTGGGCGCCAGGCCCAGCCGAGCAGGAGGCCGACGAGGGCCGCCGCCCAGAGCGGCCCCGCGAGCAGCGCCATCTCGCAGGCCGCGCCCCACGCCGTCGGCTGCTCCAGCACCCTCGCCACCGCCGACAGCACGTACCCCATCGGCGCCGCAGCCGGGGCCGGGGGCGGGGGCGGAGCTGAGGATTGCGGCGAGGGGAGAACGGAATGGGGGGGAGGCTTTGCGGCCTACCGGAGAGGATTAAAGACTCGATTTTTTCGCTCCCTATCTTCTCTTTTATTGGGTTTCGTTCGTTGGTGGAGGAAAGGAACGGTGAGGTGTGGTGCACGAGTAGCGATGTGACGACTGCTGTGTGGACACGGCGCATGGACTCTGTCTGTTGGAACTCCTCCTTTTCTAGCTATTCTGCCTTTTATGGAACTCTTTTTCAGTTGCAGAAGAGGTGCATATTTGTAGCCATAGGATGCTTACTTCCAGTCTAGATCTTTTTGGCCTCCACAACATTCTTTCAAAAAATGTGTAATATGCATATATAAAAGAAACGGAAAGAAGACTTTGAGGCGAGGTGAATGACATAAAAACAGATAGGCGACCGTTGACTACTATAGTAGTATGAGCTTGGGTCGATTCAGTGTTGGTTAAGGAGTCATTTTCAGATGGGCGTTTAATATGTTTTCCATGTTGTTCCTTGAAGGCACAAAAGATGGTCCAGGGGTATCAAAGCCTTTCTACAGAGACTAAGAAATGCCATTCGGTCTTTTAACAATCAAGTTTTATATATAACTTTCCATAAAAATGTGTAACATGCTAGAGCTAAATTCGAATGTTTTCTCTTGATGTAACAAAAGGTCCAATGGCGATGACCTAGATCTATGGCACATATACTGCAAAGAAATGTAGAAACGTGGATTTTACCGTGTTGGTTCTACCAACGAGTTGCTTTTGACTCGGTAAAAATCAGAAAGCCCATCCGTCGGCTTTTCCCACTGGTGTCCATGATTTAAAGTATACCACATTCTAATTGGCAGAGGACGGTTATTTCAAGCATGACCTGTGCTGAACCAAATGGAAACCTCTCGCCCTATCCTTTCTTCTTTTGTAGGGACGTGTCACTCTATCCACTCACAAATACTACGTACATGTCACACGAATTTTCCTCCCACACACACAAGGCCAAAACACAGTAGAGAGATGATGTACTACCGTACATGTGAACACTGGGGGCGTATGGACTTTTTCTTTTTTGAAACATGGGGGCGTATGGACTTGGCGCAGAGACGTGGAGGGCAGCGCCCCCAAGAGATAAGGCGATTTGGGGATAGAGGCTGGGGTGGCGCGTGTCTGATCCCTGTGGGGTCCCAACCCCCGCGCCGTCCAATCGCGAGCCGCCGCGTACGCGCGCCGGACGCGAATAGGGTAGTAGTCGGGTCGTGTGACCATTGGCCAGCCAGGCAGCCAACAAAATTAGAACGGCGGAGGCCAGCTTCTGATTGGTTGTGGGGTTGGTGCCTCACCAACTGAACACCATCATCATCATCATCGCCAAGATAAAATTAGGCTAAGCATGCTTCATTAAGACACTAATCCTTATCACCCGTCAAAAAAAAAGACACTAATCCTTATCCTGCTCCATTGACAAATGGCGCTTGTGTGTCTAGAAAAGATTTTTTTTTGTGATGATGCTTTTCTTTAGATATTATTGTCAGTGTTTCTGCCGTCGCATCTTCGCCATTATGCTAGTGTAAGTAGTATGTAGTAACTAGTAAGACTAATTACTTCATTCAATTTAATGAGGTGCTCCGTTCGAGGTACGGCCCTGGTAGTTTGACCAGATTTATATTAAAAAATATCAACATCTACAATATCAAATACTACCTCCTTTTCGGTTTATATGGTTTATCTCAAAATTTTCGATTTCCCATTTTATAAGAATTATTTCTTTGGCTTCTCATCACACGCTCAGATATCGAGGTGCATTAAATCACTACATGCAAGGATTAAAGAAAACCCACCAATGCATGTAAAAGTTCTTAGTTATTTATTGGTCACACATGCATGCATTGCAATTAATTCATTGGAAAACACAATTATTTGAGGAAAACGAGTGCATTAATTGAGTCATTTTGCAAACTATCAAAATTATTCCACCACTCATTATCTATCTTGGTTGGTGAGATTTTTTAGTTGAGCCCTATAAACCGATAAGGAGGGAGTATTATTCATCACCCAGGTTGCAGAATAAGTTATTCTTCATCCGAGATAATTTTACGATCGCTTCGTAAATAAATTACGTTTTCAAATACAAATAGTTACATACATATTGATTTATTACATAAAATTTGATATAAGAAAACAAAAAAGGTTATAAGACCAGAAATATCGCATTTTATGTGTGTTTTTACGTTCGTAACTTTACGTAACATAAAATATTTTTTACGGCGAGAATATATTTTGTTACGTTCTCTTTTTACGTAGGAAATAGGATAAAATTTATGAAACCTAAAAATACGGTTCATTGACGTCAAATTAGATATTATTGTCAGTGTTTCTCCCGTGGCATCTTCGCCGAACAGACAACTGAGGTTCTGGAAGATTAATTATGCTAGTGTAAGTAGTATGTATTACTACTAGTTACTTCATTCAATTAATGAGGTGTTGCGTCATTTTTTACTCAGCATATTAGACTTGTGCCAAGTCAACTTTGCAAAGTTTGACCAATTTTATATTTAGAAATATCAACATTTACAATACTATATATATAAAACTACATTTCATAACGACTCTAACAATGTTGACTTGGCATTGTGAATGTTGATAGTATCTTTTTCTATAAGTTTGATCAAACTAGAGATACTTTGATTTTAAACAAAACTTATAAGCAGACTAAAAAGGACCGGAGGGAGTAAACACTACTCCCTCCGAACCATATGATTAGCGACAATTAATACAGGTCGGAGGGAGTACCGAGCAGTACAGTCCTGGGTATTTACACAAAAACAAGCTAATTGTGGTGAGCAGTCCGATCTCAGCCGCAGCCTTCGGCAACACATTGGGGTGGTTTGTAAGATCGTGGCCGACCAGTTTGTTCATATAGCATTTGATACTACTTGACGCCAACCTAAGTCCATAGTCGAGCTAGACGATATGTTTAACCTTAAGCACCCGCAAACGCTTGGGCTTAAAGTCACTTTTCTGATGGTTGCAACCCCTGCACTTGCCAAAGGGCAGACAAAAACGGACGATCGATATGGCGCACCATTTGCATTGCTGAAGTTTTGGTACTATAAGGCTGGTCATAGTGGGGAATAACTTAGACTAGTGTCATATATGCATGACTCTAAGTTACTATCCTTATAGTGCAAAGTATCTTAGTAGTAGTGTCATAGTTTGTTTCATTTATTGCCTTATAGATTCATTTTGCCTCGGGAAACGTTATGTTACAGTAACATATTATGTTACTCCAAACACCTCTCTCTTCATTAAATACTTGCCACATAAACAAAATTGTCTTGGGATGTATTAAGTTACTACCTAAGTTACCCTTACTATGACTAGCCTAATGCGCAAGGCCGTGCATATTGGTTAACAAATCTAAGCTAACTAGTAGTAATCAAATGAGCTAGTGATCGTGACCGGCGGTGAGTGAAGGGCACTAAAAGTAGTACCAGCACTAAAAATTAACAAGGTTTCGTGGTACTCGGGGGTCCTGGCCGGGTGCGAAAGCTCCCACTGATTAATTGTTTAGTTGATTAGTTGGTGTGTGATCGACGCGCATCCGTGTCTCAGGTCAAGGGACAGCTAAGGCCTTGTATAATGGGAGATGCTTAAAGAAATAAATTAGATTTTTTTTAAACATCGGTGTTTATTTGTACAAGGTAGACGCTTAACTAAGCGTCTCTTTTATAGAAATAGGCACCGGTGCTTCAGAAAATGTCGGTTTATTTTTCTTAGTATCTCTCTGAGCATCTCCCATTGTACAAGGCTGCAGGGCTGCTAGCTAAAGCTTTGCGCGTGTGTGTGCATGCATATGCTCCGGTGTGTTACACGTTGTTTGTGATAGTATGAAATTAGCGGCTGTATGGGTGTGCATGCATATGCTCCGGTGTGTTACACGTTGTTTGTGATAGTATGAAATTAGCGGCTGTATGGGCGCCTCCGTCGGCTTAATTATATTGACCGGCACGGCGAAATGGCTCCCCAGAGCACATGCTAGGGAGTCCTGGGGCTACCTTAGTGAAAACATTGTTTAGTAGGAGTATTTCAGGTAATTATTGATTTTGCTACCATGTGCATGTTAGTTGTGTTTTTCTTTCGTGGGTGCGTGCGTGTAGTTTTTTTCTTCCAATTTTTTACAAAAGCACACACATAGGACACAACTACCATGCAACACATGTGGGGAGCAATCTCAAATCATTTACTCCCTCTGTTCACTTTTTTAAGTCATTTCAGACAGCTCAAAATGGGCTGTTTTGTACATTATCTGAAACGTCTTCAAGGTCTTTTAAAAATGAACAAAGGGAGTAGAAAAAATGGGCATGATCGCGCGCACACCTGAAATGTTTCATTTATTTACTTGAAATTGTTGTTACCTGATAACACACACTCTGTCAGCTGCAATTACCTATTTTTGTAAACACCCATGTATTAACCAAATTAAAGGCACATGAGAGCTGATGTGTTGAGCATTTCATCAACTAAATCGTTCTTCACAGAAAAGGGAGTCTGTCTCCAAAATGATGAAGCTATGTAAAGCAAAAGCAATATGGGAACCCGCAAGGCATGCACAAAATTCCGCTTCCTACACACTAGAAGGTGCAATTACAAATTTATCTGGCATGGTTAAATATATGTCTCTTACTGTTACATTGCTCTTGAAGTGAGACTTGACAATGCATTGTTGACCTTTTCTCTATGTCATGAAAATACCTACATGATAATGTGGAATTACATGTGTCGACAAGTTAACCTGAAAGGTTTGGTTTCTTTTTTTTCCCCAATAACCAAGGTTTTATTTCCCTCTATGAGTTTTCAAACCAAGCAGTACCTTTTTCTTTTGGCAAAAACAATGATGATCGTGTTTTTTTAGAATTAATGATGATTGTGGGTTTTTTTGGAGACAAAATGATGATCGTGTTTTTTTTTTGAAAAATGATCGTGGGTGCATATACTACCAGAGGAGAAGGCCCGGCAGAAAGTATCGGGCCTGAGCTCTCGAAACAAAACGGACTCCATTTCGCCAGCACAAAACCCACTGTCTCTTGTCCACGGCCCAGCCCACCAAACCCGCCTCGTCGCCTCCACCTCCACCGCCCACTCCACAGAGCAAGCCAAGCCAGAGATAAAACCAACTCGGACGCGCCGGCAGCGCAGCAACCGCACCGCACGCCCTCGCCGTCGCCATGGCCACGGCCTCCGGCTCCTCCTCCCTCTCCGCCGCGTCCTTCCTCTCCCCAGCCCCGTCTCGCCCCCGCCCCCTCTTCCGCGCCCTCGCGGCCTCGGGCTCGGGCGGCGGCAAGAAGAAGGCCGGCAAGTCCAAGAGCAGCAGCAGCAGCAAGGGCAAGGGCAAGGAGAAGGCGCTGGAGCCGCCGCCTGACGTGACGGTCCGCCGCGCGCCGGCCGGGAGCGCGTCGGTGTTCGAGCAGCAGCGGACGAAGGCGGGGTTCAACCCCGGCGGCCGCGGGAATCGGTTCACGGAGGACGAGGTCCGGCAGCGGCAGGCCACCGAGAGCGCCTTCCTCTTCGCCTGGCTGGGCCTCGGCGGGATCATCCTCTTCCAGGGCCTCGCTCTCGCCGCCTCCGGTAATTCACCTACCTATGCTATCTAGTAGCTGATTTAAGCTTTGTCCTATGGGGAATCTGGACATTGTTGGGTACAAAACCTAGGTATTTGAAACTTAGGGGGATGCCATGATATGATAGTAAGAGTTAAGAAGCATTGTGGCGCAGTGGAGTACTACGTATTACTAACTTGAGTGGCGTCTGGTGTTAAGAAACATCATTTGCTCTGTAAATGTTGGATGCATTTTTCAGGTTTGCCATGACACCGTTGACTTGGTGATTTTAACTGAACTGAAATTGTGCTTGCGTGATGCTAATCGATGCATATAACTCATCATCGCCTTGGCTTGTTCTAAATTATCCGAGTTAATCATTTATCAACCAAATTCTCTAAGTTGGACCATTTGGAATGAGAGAAATGCTAGGGGTCTTCCACCACAAGTCCGCTTCGCCGACAATCCTCCTTAAGGGTATAAAGAAAGAGGCAAAACTTTGGGTCATCGCGGGGGCGAAACACTTAGGTCTAATCATGCCGGGAGAGTAGTGTCCTTGTTCTATGTTGGTGGACGTTTGGGGGTTGTCTTTGTAACCATAACACTATATTTTTCCCTTAATTAATGGATGAGGCAAATCTTTGGCCTCTGTTTCAATTTTTATTTGCTAAGGGTGGGAAAGGTTTTGCTACTGTAGAATTGTTGACTCAACTAATCATATCTGAACCTTCTTATGAAAAATGCAGGTTTTCTGCCCACAGAATGGGACAGTTTTTTAGTTAAGTACCTGTATCCGTCGTTCACCCCGACAGTACTCTTGTTCCTCGGGGGTACGACTGGATATGGCGTCTTCAAGTACTTTGAAGGCGAAAAAAGCAAAGACTAGATTCGTTTCAAAGCAAAGGTGAGGCTAAATATCATCATCCCGTGAATATGTGGTGTTCTTTGCTACGTTCGTTTTGTTCACCCCACCTGAGGTAGTCTCCAGATAGTCTGAAATACATGTCTACTTCATATACATTATGTAGCTATTGTTGGATAAGATCTCTTGTTCCAGCTTTAGAAAGCTACAACACAATAGACTCATCATCATTGACTACTGCATTACAGTATATATGTGCTTGCATCTACAAGTTTCACAGTGTAACAGATCATCTACATTTGCGGAAAGCATCACCTGTGCTCCTCTTATTTAGAAGGTACTTAGTCATAGATCATAATCCCCCAAAGACAGAGGTTGCTTAAACAATAACTACCTAGTACATACATGGTGTTCGCCTTTCCTGTCATGTTTTATGCTGCTCCACATTCTTCAGTTGTTACAGTCGAGATCAGCCTTATCGTCTAGCTACATGAATTGAAACTTGATTTTCCATTTGGTGTCTTTTCCATTGGCCACCCTATGACCCTGTCTTCCATTCTTCTTTTTCATGACCCTGTTCATTCCATCTGATACAGCATCTCGGAGCAGAGTTTGCTGACTTTGAGGGGTGGAGTTCCTTGTTAGTGTGGTAAAGGAACATAGTACTGTCTCAGAAGTAGCTTAAGGCAGGAGATGAGTCCCAGAGAGCTAGGCTGTTGCTGTAAAAGAATTTCTCTTTTTGTCGCCAATCCTGAATTACTGACGATCTTCTATGTAAAGGTAATAGCCATTGTATATTCATGTATGAACTGAGCTGTATAATGGTTCCTACGCACTAGTCACATGGCCGTCTGTACATGTTACTTGTATCGAGCATTTGTGCCCTGTTCAGTGTACATGGATTGCACGATCTGTCCTGCTAGAATGAGGCTAACTGAGTTTAGTTATGGTTATTTTCATGAAGAAAAATCCTAAACAAATCAGTTATGTATCAGAGGATGTCGACAATCATCTGGAGTAAAATGTGTGGTCGTTTTAGCCAAATTATTTATCTTATAGTGATTGTTTGGTATCACTGATTTGGTTACCCACGAGATTTATCTAGGGTATTCGTATCATCATGCACCCTCAATCGGATCGGAGAAGGTAACATACTGACGAACTTGAACGCTGCTGGTCAGTTTTTACACCTGCAGCTGATGCAGGTTATCCATGGATGCACCCAACACGAAATTTCATCTCAACATTTCAACGTACAGCCATGCATGCATGATCAAATGAATTCAAGCAAATCACATATAATAGATTATTTTGCTGCATTTCAAATTTCAATATTCAGCAAACATCTCGAACAGTAGTGGTAGACATAAGACATCAACACAATCCTATGCCCCGGGGTCGAATAGTATTGTGCATGTCATAGGATTGTGGCATCAGCGACACAATAATAACCTTATATATAGGGATCATGAACCATAGGTCTAGAATTCAAGCGATTCAGGAAGCAAACTTGGAGAGAAGCTCCTTGAGAACGGAGGGGCTGCAGGTCCTGATTATTTGCTCCAGCCCATCAGCCGTGAAAACCGTGTGCAAATTTGTGCTAGTTTTGACGAACTCCAAGCAGGAATGCTTCAACCAGAGGCACCGGTTCCGCTCAGCCACGACAATGATGTCTGCCACCGTGTCCTTGCAAATCAATTCGGTCAACTTCTCTTCACAGACTGACTTGAGGCTTTGGAGACCATATCTTTCTGCAGCTTCAAGGAGCTGTAGCAGCCAGTCTTTTTTCATGTCATCCTCTTCTGTGTCATCATCCTGTTCCGTGTCATCAGTCTCATCGCCATTGCCACGCTTGAATTCAGGCATTCCATCGGTGTAGATGAAAGTAAGCAAGCCCAGGAATACGTTTGCTTTGATGTCGTCTATCTTGACAACACTGGACGTAGCATTGTCCACATTCATGGTGCCAAAGAGCTGTGCCTTGAAGACGGTAGATCGGGCTGCAAGCATCCACCGGTGCGCAGCGAACTCCTTGCCGTCAACCTCAAACGTGACGTCAGCACCCTCCTTGCTCAGGAGGAGATCGCCAAGATGGCTTGGTAAGTCGGCCTGTGGCAATTCGGTGAATGGAAGAGCGGCGGTCCCCTCCTCCTCCTTGTTCACGGCCGACTTGCGGACAACAAGGTCACACCGGATGACGAAGCTGTCGTCCTTGAGATGCCTTGATCTTTCAAAAACCTCCTTTTTCATGAAATCAAACTGGCCATCAAAAGAATCATCCAAGTAAAAAGGTTCGCTTTGGCGGATGTGCTTTGGCACCCGTAACTCGGGCTGGTCAATGAAACTGAAGGCACACTGAACCCTAACGCTCGGCCCGGTATCGTCTTCAAGGACAAGGAAAACCGATATAAATTCTTCATAATCCTCGTCAAAACCATTAGGGTGGTAGTCGATGGTCCAGCGACGGCCTCCAACAATGAAAGGACGAGACTTGATCCATTCGCCGTTGGGAGTTGTCTCTTTGGTGCGCAAGTAACCTTCGACAACGATCAAGTGGTACCCACTATCTGCACCGGAGTTGATGGTCGACTTGGTGGAGGCGCACAGCTTGCCGTCAGCAATGAGAGATACGCCAGCAAACGCCATGTTGGGCAAGCCTCCAATAGTAGAGCTGCGAGAAACACGTATATGTTATGAGATGAAGTGCAGCATTGGGTGATACCCTGGGAAGAAAATGATGAACGAAATCTAGGGGCCGATCAGGGGAAGCATATCTAAATTACATAAACGTACTGATCCAAGAATGGAGGATCGCCGATCACCGCCGTATCGCCGGGCCGGGGTAGGAGTGGGACAGAATGGTAAGAGCCGGTCGAGGAGATCGCCTGAGGTAGCGCATATATATAGCAGCGAGAATGAATGCGAGATGCCCGGCAACCTCTCTCTGGAGAACCTCGTCGTGCTCGTGTTCAATTCAAACGAAGTCCAGCGCTCCTCCGTCCCCTCTAGAACTGAGCACATGCAGGCCGAGTTGATTAAGTTTTTCTTTGTTTCGAGAACGAGTTAATTACTGCTAGGTTAATGCAGAGGCTTTACATTTCCGAGGAGACCGTCGATTGAGCTTGCGTGGTTTCAGATCGATGCATCCACACTTGCGTTTCGCCTCCTCCAGGTCTCACCGAAGAGTTACTACTTGGCCAGGCCCCTCTTCTCTACGTGTATATTTGTGTGTAGGGACTACCTCCTGTTTTCTCTATATAATTAAGGTTGTGGCTTATCTCTGTACTTATATATACGTGCCTGATGCACCGATCAATACATCGAGATTGCACAACCCATATCTTGTCCTTCTACATGGTATCTATCGCAGCATGATCCTAAAACCCTAAAGCCACCGCCGCCGCTGCCGCCACCATCCCTTCGGTCGCCGTCGCCGCCGCTGGTCGCCGCCGCCTCTCCCCACCACCCAGCCCTCTGCCACCGCCGCCTCTTCCCGAGGCCGCCGCCGCTGCTCGCTTCCGCTTCCGCTCACACCCTCTCTCTCCCGAACCCTCACCTCCCACCCGCGCCGCACCCGCACCACCCCAGCCCCCTGCCACCCGCGTCGCCACACTTCCCAACCTGTTGCGCAACCCGAACTACCCACCCACCACCCACCCGCGTCGCGCCGCGTCCCAAACCCTAACCCTAGCCATGAGCTCCTCCTCGTCCACCATCTCAAACCCGTTCGCCGGTCCCGATGTCACTCTCGTCCACGACCTCAACATCCATAAGCGTGTTCCGGTCAAGCTTGATCAAAACACCGCGTCCTACTCCGCTTAAAAGCGGTATTTTTCACTTGTGTTCCGTGAGTACCTCCTGCACGGCCACGTGGACGGCACCGTGGACTCGGCGCTCATGATCAACGACGCGGAGTGGATGATCCTCGACGCCACCATCATCCGCTGGTTCTACCTCACCATCTTCAGCGATCTCTTTCACACCATGGTGGACGATGACGACGCCTACGCGGTCTGGACCAAGCTCAACGGCCTCTTCACCGACAACCGGCTGCAGCGCAAGGTCCTGCTCCATGGTGAGTTTACCAGCAACTTGACTCATCCATCGATGATTTTTGCATGCGCCTCAAGAAGCTCGCCGATGAGCTCCGTGATCTCGGCCGGGGAGACGATAGGCGACGAGCTCCTCATCAGCACCCTCACCGCCGGCCTCAATGAGGATTTTGGGAACGCCGCCTCCAACCTTACCCTCATCCCGGAGCCTACCTTCGCTAAGGTGGTCGCGTACCTCAAGTTGGAGGAGCGCCGGCCTCAACCAGGTTTCCCGCCCGCCCCGGCCGCTCCCTTCCCGCCGCCCCAGCCAGCGGCCAATGGGGGGGAGGGTCGTCAGGGCGGCCGTCGTGGTAGCCGCAAGCAAGGGGCGCATGCGCTCAGGGAGGAGCACCCCGCCCACCGCAGCAGGCTTATCAGCCGGCCCCGTGGTACGCCGGCCAGAACCCATGGACCGGCTCGTGCTCGCCTACTCCATGCCGGTTCCTCGGGCCCCTGCCCCGGGCCTTCTCGGCGCCCGGCCACAGTCCCACCAGGCGTTCTACGTCGCGCTGCAGCCCTATGCGACGTCCTACGCGGCGCCCTACGGCCAACAGCCGCAGCCAGGTGGGCCGCCGCTGCTGCCCCTGACGGCCGCGCCACCACCTCTCCCGCCGGCGCCGTGGGACCCGGCCCTTCTGGCGGCTCTTCACACCGCTCCTTCCCCGTCCAGCTACACCGGCGACGGCTACTGGTACATGGACAACGGAGCTACCGCTCACATGGTGGCTTATCCCGGTAACCTGCACACCTCCTATCCTGTCCATACTTCCAACCGCATCACCGTCGGTGACGGCTCCTCTCTTCCTATCACCCATATAGGTCATGCATATTTGCCGTCTAACTCCAGTCCAATATCCATGTCTAATGTCCTAGTTTCTCCTGAACTTATTAAAAATCTTGTTTCTGTTCGTTCTCTTACACGTGAAAATCCTGTCACCGTTGAATTTGACGAATGTGGTTTTTCTGTTAAGGACGCTCGCACGCGGAAGGTGCTCCACCGATGTGACAGCCCTGACGAGCTCTACCCGGTTCACTCCGCCACCTCCACCACTTTCGCCGCCCCTGTCGCTCTCGCCACCGGAGTGGATCTTTGGCATGCTCGCCTGGGTCATCCTAATCCTGCCATCCTTCGCCACATACTTCGGAGTTTTTCTTTCACGTGTAATAAGAACGAGGATCACTCGTGTCATGCATGTCGCCTCGACAAACATGCTCGTCTCCCGTTTAGGGCTTCTTCTTATGTTGCATCATACCCGTTTGAGTTAATTCATAGTGATGTTTGGCCCTCTCCTGTTGCCAGTAATACGGGCTTTCTTTATTATCTTGTCATACTTAATGATTTCTCGCATTATGTGTGGATCTTCATGTTGCGCCGCAAGTCGGATGTCATATCCACTCTCGTCGCATTCTACTCCTATGTTCTCACGCAGTTTGGTCGTCCCATTCTCGCGTTGCAGATAGACAATGGGAAGGTGTTCGACAACCTCGCTGTTTGTACTCTCCTTACCACACATGGCACGACTTTTCGTCTCACTTGCCCGTACACCTCGCAACAGAACGGTCGCGCTGAGCGTATCCTTCGCACTCTCAATGACTGCGTTCGGACTCTACTCTTTCATGCCAATGTGCCTCCGCGCTTTTGGCTTGACGCTCTCACCACCGCTTCCCTCCTCATCAACATCCGTCCATGTCGTACTCGCGGGAACTTTACACCTCATCACCTTCTCTACGGTGCACCACCCTCTTATGATGGGCTTCGCATCTTCGGCTGCCTGTGCTACCCTAGCATCGCTGCTACTGCGCCTCATAAGCTTGTACCCCGCTCCGTCGACTGCATCTTTCTCGGCTACCCACCTAACACTAAGGGCTACCGCTGCTATGATCCCGTCTCCCATCGTGTTTTCACCTCCCGACACGTTTACTTTGATGAGATAGTGTTTCCGTTTCAGCAGCAGGTACCCCTTGTCGCCTCGTCTCCGCCGGCCATCGGCGGCTCTTCGACGACTTCGTCAGGTGGACGGCCCCGTTCGGCCCGTGGACCGCCTCCGGGCTTTGGCAGTCCTCGCGCCCTCCCGCCGGCGCCCGCACACTCGGCCTCCTCGGCCGAACCTGACGGCGCGACTGGCGCCCCCCTTCACCCACCGCCCCGACTCGGGCGCCGCGGGATCGGGCGCTGCTGGCTCGGCCGCCTCGCCGTCCCCGACGCCGGCCGCCCCTTCGGCCGCCTCGACGTCGGCCCTGACGCCGGCCTCCTCGCCGGCTCCGACGCCGGCCCCCTCGCCGGCCGCCTCGCCGGTGGCTCCGACGGCGCCCCCTGGCCCTGTTACACGGGCTCATATTGGTGTTCATCGTCCGAGCCTCTGGTACTCGAGCGATGAGTATGCCCTCGCCACCTCCACCGCGGAGCTGTCTCCTCTTCCCGCGTCTGCTCGCGCAGCCCTCCGTGATCCTCACTGGCTTGCGGCGATGCAAGAAGAGTTCGATGCTCTTCAGCGGAACCGTACCTGGACACTAGTTCCCCGGCCTCCTCGCGCCAACGTCATCACCGGCAAGTGGGTCTTTCGCCATAAGACCCGCTCGGATGGTACTCTTGAGCGCTACAAGGCTCGCTGGGTGGTTCATGGTTTTCGCCAGCGCGCTGGAGTGGACTTCACCGAGACGTTTGCCCCGGTTGTCAAACCGGGCACGATCCGCACCGTCCTTCAGCTCTCAGTGTCCCGAGGCTGGCCTGTTCACCAGATGGATGTCTCCAATGCCTTTCTCCACGGCCATCTTGAGGAGCAGGTGTATTGTGAGCAACCCACTAGTTTCGTTGACGCCTCCCTTCCTGGCCATGTGTGTCTGCTGTCCCGCTCTCTCTACGGGCTCAAGCAGGCACCCCGTGCCTGGTACCAGCGGATCGCCGGGTTTCTTCAGACACTGGGCTTCAGGGTCACTCGCTCGGATGCCTCACTGTTTGTCTATCGCCACGGTGACACGACTGCATATTTTCTCCTTTACGTCGATGACATCATCCTGACGGCCTCCTCCGCAGCTCTTCTTCAGCAAATTACTCTCTAGCTGCGTGACGAGTTTGCCATCAAGGACTTGGGTGCTCTACATTATTTCCTTGCATTGAGGTCGTTCGGCGCCTGGACGGTTTCTTTCTTCATCAGCAGAAGTATGCACATGAGCTTCTTGAGCGTGCTGGCATGCTCAACTGTCCCCCTGTTGCTACTCCTATTGACACGAAGGCCAAGGTTTCTGCTCTTGAGGGCTCGCCAGCGTCGGATGCTCCTTTCTACCGGTCTATCGTTGGTGCTCTTCAGTACTTGACTCTCACCAGACCGGATCTTCAGTATGTTGTTCAGCAGGTGTGTCTCCACATGCACGCCCCTCGTGACTCTCATTGGACTCTCGTGAAGCGGATCCTTCGCTACATCCGCGGCACGATGACCCTTGGGCTGACACTCACGGCGTCCACTTCTCTGGAGATGATGGCCTACTCCGATGCAGACTGGGCTGGCTGCCCAGATACTCGTCGGTCCACCTCTGGCTACTGCGTCTACCTCGGTCCTTCACTCGTCTCGTGGTCGTCCAAGCGACAACCCACGGTTTCGCGCTCCAGCGCGGAGGCTGAGTACCGAGCCGTGGCCAATGCTGTTGCTGAGTGCACCTGGCTACGACAGTTACTTCAGGAGCTGCATCACGACGTCTCCCAGGCTACGGTTGTCTACTGCGACAACGTTTCTGCGGTGTACCTCTCTGCCAACCCCGTTCATCATCGTCGGACTAAACACATTGAGCTGGACATTCATTTTGTGCGCGAGCAGGTGGCTCTTGGACGCATTCGGGTCCTTCATGTGCCGACTGCGCAACAGTTCGCCGATGTGGTGATGAAGGGACTGCCGACTTCTACCTTCGAGGAGTTTCGTTCCAGTCTTTGCGTCACTGGCGCCGCTTCGACTGCGCGGGGGGGGGGTGTTGAGTATATTGTGCACGTGTATATTTGTGTGTAGGGTCCACCTCTTGTTTCCTCTGTATAGTTGAGGTTGTGACCCACCTCTGTACTTATATATACGTGTCTGATGCACCGATCAATACATCGAGATTGCACAGCCCATATTTTGTCCTTCTACAAATTAGATGTACTTAAGTATTATTTGGCGCAGAAGAACACGACGGGCCGCAGCGCACGGCCATGGCGAAGGTGGCCGTGGACCGCTCTGATGGGCAAGTTCAAATGTTTGCCGGAGAGCGGTTTGTTACCAATGAGCTGCTCATGTATATTGCTGAAAGGTAGCCACTTGAGTTATTTTCGAGTGGAGGGAGAGTATATTTTTTTATTAGAAGAGTTCAAATCTTAAAAATATCCATTAACTTTGTGAACATATCTGATTCCCATTTTGGTGGTTGAGTACTAATTAGAGCCAGTTGCTAATCTTATTATAGGTCGCCCTCGCTGAAGAGCCTTTGCCTCAAACAATGCCACCACATCACTGACGAAGTATTCATCGAGGTGATGCAAAAGTCACCTCTGGTAGAGCTGCAGTGTCTTGAGCTTGACGATATTGAACTCACCAATCAAGGGCTGACGGCAATCCTCGACAACTGTCCTCGCCTGGAGATTCTTGATATCTACAATTGCTGCGGGATCGAGATCGACGATGATGAAGATGAAGCCCTCCGAGCAAAATGTGATAGGATCAAGACTTTCCATATGGGTAACGAATGGGGCAATGCAGCCGATCATGGTTATGATTATGAGTACAGTTATTATGACATCCATGACACTTATTATGATTCTAATGATTCCAATTACTCCGATGACTCGTGGTCATCAGAGGGTGCAAACATTGAATCCTGGACTACACCAGAATCGATTTGATCTAGCGAAGTGACATGGATGTACCGGACATTGCTGGTCCGCTGGTTTCTTCTCACTACTATTATGTAGTAATTATTCTGCAAATATAACTAGCGTTGCCATTTCCTTTTCACATGTCTATGCTTCGGTGCTTGTTACATTTTAATGTCGTTGTATTTGTCGATTAGCTTTGTCTTTTGGTATTGGAATTTTAGAGGTACGAAACTGCTTTGTGCACGACATGCGTGGCCGATATAGAAACAATGCAAAATTTGGCGGCGTCCTACAGTTTTCTTCCTCGCACGTCACGCACATGACGTCGTGTGTATAGCAACGCCTTAGAGGTATAAGGAGATCCTGCTAAATATGCCTCCCACGCTGCTCTACGGCTCTACCCCAGCGCAGCTCTGACTCTCCACTCACTGGTTCCTTGGTGTGGCCTCACCATTCCGCCCTTGCATTTAGCCTTGCAGCTAGACCTAGCTGCAGGAGTTCCAGGCATGGCGGTGCAGCCTCACATGGCTTTGGCTAGCTCCTCTGGCGCCCCCAAGCGGCTCCGCTTCCTGGTCGCGGCCCTTGCGGCCTGCGCATGCTTGGTTGTTGGCCGTTGTTGTGTTTTTGGTGGTTATTTGAACCTAATCAGAGAAATGGATGACAAAAAAGATTTCAATGCTCATGTAGAGATTTAGTAACTTAGTTGATCTGTTCCACATTGACTTGTTCGCTGCAGCCATGGCGGTTGGCCGCAGGCAGGTCGTGGTGCGCGGGTAGACGTGGTTCTCATTGCCCAGCCCGGTTGGAGCTGCTCCCCGCCGAGATACATATCGGGCTCACCCTAGTGGTCGTCGGCCTCCTCCCCACTGCCTCAGTCGTCGTGCGTGCTCGTCCAGAAGGCCACCGTCGCCGGTGGCGGAGCCAGAAAATATGTATTAGGGGGGCCAAGTGCTACTAAAACAGGCTGCAGAGGGCCAAAGTGTTGAAAAATAGATTTTTAACAGCAAATCAATACTAATTTTGCCACTGTTCATAAGAAATTATATGCAAAATCATGGTGTTAGGGGGGGCCAGGGCCCTGCTGGTCCCCCTGTCTCCGCGACTGACTGTCGCACGCAGCCACGTGGTCAGACGCACGCATCCCTTCACGCCGTCGCACCACACCTGTGCCGTCGCCGCCGCCTGCCACCACGTCACGCACAAACGCGCCACAGCCGCTCGATACCGCCTACCCGCGAAGACCGCCATCGAGCAAGGGGAGAAAAGGCCCCGCCGACACTGATGCTAGCCGCTAGCGTCGAGGAGGGGAGGGAAGAAGAGGCCTAAGACCATATATTTCTTATTTTGAAAGTTTAGGTTGTTTTCGATTAACTTGGTCAAATTTTATAAAGTTTGCTTAGGTCAAAGCTAATATATAGAGGGAGTAGAAAATATATTAGGTTGCTATATTTCAAATATTCAGTACAAATTCAGAACAATAGTGGTGGTGGTAGCTATTGGATGATTAACACAATACTATGACCCTCTTTTTATCTAGGCTTGGATACTACGGACGAATTACCAACTGTAGGTTTATTATAGAACTTCAGAGGTTCAGCAACGCAAACTTGGAGAGAAGCTCATTGACAATGATGTCTGACTCCATGTCTGCACATAAGAAATCGGCCAACTTCTCTTCACAGACCGTTTTGAGCTTTTCGAGATCATATCTTTCCGCAGCTTCAAGGAACTCCAGCAGCCGGGTTGCAAATGTTTCAACGTCATCATCATCTGCTTCCATGAAGTCAGGTACTGCATCAGTGTAGATGAAGGTAAGCAAGCCCCTAAAGACGTCTGCTTTGATGCCACTTATCTTGACAACACACGATTCATTCATGGCACCAGAGAGTTGTGCCCTGAATACGGTCGATCGGGCCACAAGCAGGCAACGATGCGCAGCAAACTCCTCGCCGCCAACCTCAAATGTAATGTCAGCACACTCCTTGCTCAGGAGGAGATTGGCAAGATGGCTTTGCAAGTCAGGCGGTGGCAATTTTGTGAACGGACGGGCGGCGGAGCAGGCGCTCTGCCCCTTGGTGTTCGTGCCCGGCTTGCACACAACAAGGTCACACCGGAGGATGAAGCTGTCGTCCTTGAGATGCCTTGATCTTTCAAAATCCTTTATTTTCATGAATTCATACTGGCCATCGAGACGTTCATCCAAGTAAATGGTTGGCTTTGGCGGATGTGCTTTGGCACCCGCAACTCGGGCTGGTCAATGAAACTGAAAACATACTGAACGTTAACACTTGGCTCGATATCGTCGTCAAGGGTAAGGACAAGCGATATAAATTCTTCATCTTCAAAACCATTAGGGTGGTAGTGGATGGTCCAGCGACGGCCTCCAACAATGAAAGGACGAGACTCGATCCAGTCGTCATTGGGATTTGTCTACTTGGTGCGTGAGTAGCCTTGGACAAAGAGCAAGTGGTACCCGCAGTCCGCGCCAGAGTCAACGACCGACTCGGTGGCGGCGCATAACTTGCCGTCGGCGACGAGAGATGCGCCCGCAAAAGCCATGCCTGACATACCTCAAATAGTAGAGCTACGAGAAACATTAGTATTATATATGAGATGTGGTGCTATATATATTGGGTGATATCGTGGGGAAAGATTGAAGAATGATGAACGAAATTTATATGTACTTACTGATCGAGGAACGGAGGGTTTGTCGATCACTAGCACACGCGCACGGCAAACTTTGACGGCACTTGACTCTCTATTTATTTCTGTCAAGCAAATTCACGGTGCAATCTCACGCCATATAGCGCATGTATATATGGACGCTCGGAGCCTTGGATAGCAATCGTAGCCAACACGGACTACTTCTTCTTCCTAATCTAGCATAACGTTTCTATAACGTTTCTAATCTGATCATCCGGCCACATCGATCACGTCTAGACCTATACAGACTCCTACACGTCCACCTAATCAGGCCATGACGTCATGATACGATCAGGGCATGTGCTGACTTGACTTCCAAGAAAGAGAAACAAACTAAGGCTAAACTTGAGAAATAAAGTAAAACAACAGCTGGGTTAACATAGGCATACCAATATGAAGAAGTGTAAATAAACGGCACTCCTAAGTCCTAACACAACATGAGGAACATAGTGGGGTACTGGACTGGCAGATGGGCCTGGGGCCACACGTGAACGCATGATACTTATTACAGACTTAAAATGAGCTGAGTGTCTCGCATTGTAGTTGGCTTTCACTGATGGCTTTCATAGTAGCTCCTACTAGACCATTTTTGGAAATGTAGGAGGACTCCGGCCTCTGCATCTGCACGATGCATGCAGCCACTTTATTAATTATTCACACAAGACCTTACAAAGTTATACAACAGTAAGACTAAAGCCATCGTCTAGGCAACACCTGTCGCTACTCCTATCCAGTTGATGAAGGGATGCTGATAGTTTGGGCCTAATACCAAATAGACCTCGCAGTCAAACCTAAACATCTAAGACCTGAGGTCCCAACCAGGAACACCTGCCGGGTATGGGGCACCTACCAGTCCGGCGCACTCCTCAACCAGGACGCCTGCCAGGTATGAGGCCGCCACAGTCACTTGCCACCAAACCATCTTCAGAGCTGTACTGTTGCATCTACCGTGCCAGGTCTCTCTGCCATTGACGCCACCACGACGCCAGACAGCGTCGTCCTCCTGCGCGAGTCTATCCTCACACATCGGACGCGGAATCTGCACTGCGCCACGCTATCGAGATCCGTCACCATCAATGTGTAGGATGAAGCACCGCTCCACCAAAGATGCGGTCCACTGGTCCCTCGAGCCCATGCACACCTCCAAGAACGATGCCCCCAAGGGGGAAACGACACAAGAGCGCCATCGTCATCCGATCTACTAATCTAGGGTTTCCTCCGGAGGTAGCAGATAGCTGTCTTTAACTTCTCCTTGGCGATGCCTTCAAGAAGGAAACGCCGCCTCACAGCGCCGTCACCGCCGGCCTTGGCCAGGTTTTCACCCAGATCTGAACAGAGGACCTCCATCAAGCAACTTGTGCACGAACCGCCGCCATCGTTGCAGGGGACTGGATGGAGAATCCAGGCTGCCGCCGCCTGACCGGCCATGGCACCACCATGGTTCCTAGCCCGGTGTCGCCAGGCCCACCATGCCCGCCTGTAGACGCTCACCAGATCCGCGGGCCCGCCGAAGCCCATCTGGGTACGGTGAGATTCGCGATTTGGGCCGCCGCCACAGGGGCTCCTCTGCCACGGTATTGCACCTGCGCTGAAGCCGCTATCACACTCGCTCCTGGGAACCCTCCGCTCCACACCGTCGGTGCCCCGCAGCTCCGTGTGCCGCCGCCAGGGGAAGACGCAACCACCACACGAGGGGGAGAGTCCCGCCGCCGCCATCACTGGCCAGGCTACGGGCGTAGCCTCCGGCGGCGGCAGGGGAGAGAGGACAAGGGAGGAGGCCTTTGGGCCGGCGGCGGAAGATCGCCCCCCGTCTCGCCTAGGTTAGGCGACGCGAGGGCAGGGGAGAGTTAGCGGGAATGTTTTGCCGAGGGAGAGAACCTTATCGAAAAATCCTCCTACTAGACGATGGACAGAGTATTATCACATTACTCTTATATAGGTTTGAAACGTGATTACTTGAGTGATTCAGGAAGAAAACTTGGAGAGAAGCTCCTTGAGAACCGAGGGGCTGCAGGTCCTGATTATTTTCACCAGTTCACCAGCCGTGAAAACTGTGTGCAAAGCTGTTTGAGTTTTGATGAAGTCCAAGCAGGCCACCTTCAACTAGAGGCAGTGTCTCCGCTCAGCCACTACAATAATGTCTGCCACCGTGTCTGTGCGAATCATATCGCCCAACTTCTTTTCAGAGATCGACTTCAACCATTGGAGATCATATCTTTCCGCGGCTTCAAGGAGCTGCAGCAGCCAGTCTTCTTCCGTTTCATCCTCTTTTGTATCATCTGTCTTGTCTGCAATCTCAAATTTGGGCATTTCTTCAGTGTAGATGAAAGTAAGCAAGCCCTGTGGGAAACGTCGTACCCTCGCTCACAGATTTGGGAAGGAAGAGATGGATATCTAATTACAAGAGATAACAGAGAATATAAACTACCTATCTCTATCCCTGTCTATCTATCTTCGATTACAAGGAAGGCCGGCTGGGCTGTCATGATACAATATCTTGTTTGACACCCTCCCTTAATCACAAGTTAGTCAAGTTGTGATTACGCTTGAATTCCTCAAGATTCCTTGTAGGCAATGCCTTTGTGAAACCAGCTGCAACCCGATCTCGTGAATGCACGAAACGAATCTCCAATTGCTTGTTAGCCACCCTTTCTCTGACAAAGTGAAAATATATTTCAATGTGTTTTGTCCTGGCATGAAACACTGGGTTAGCAGATAAATAGGTAGCACCAAGGTTATCACACCATAGACATGGGACTTGCGTGTGTTTTACACCAAGCTCTCTCAACATGGACTGAACCCAAATAATCTATGTTGTGGCATTTGCTAGTGCTTTATACTCAGCTTCTGTACTTGACCTTGACACAATGGCTTGTTTCTTTGCACACCAGGATATCAGGTTTGGCCCAAAGAATATCGCAAAACCACCAGTAGAGCGTCTTTCATCTAGACATCCTGCCTAGTCAGAGTCACAAAAAGCACTAACAAGAGTGGAAGAGGACTTGTTGAAAGTAAGACCAAGATTCATAGTATTTTTCACATATCTCACTATGCATTTTGCAGCAGTCCAATGGGTTTTGGTAGGAGCATGAAGAAACTGACACACTTTGTTAACATCAAAAGAAATGTCAGGCCTTGTTAAGGTTAAGTACCGAAGTGCTCCCACTAAGCGCTCCCACTAAGCTTCTGTATCTGGTACTGTCTTCCTGACTCAAAGGTTCTCCTTCAGCAAGTGACAATTTTTCTCTACTACATAGCGGTGTTGGTGAAGGATTACATCCTTGCAACCCAACTCTTCTTTCCAGATCAGTAGCATATTTTTCCTGAGAGAGATGAAGACTGTCTCCATGTTTCTTGACTTCGATCCCTAAGAAGAAGTGTAGGTCTCCCAGATTCTTGAGGGCAAACTCAGCACTCAAGTCCTTTAATAATTCTGACAAAGCTTCATCAAATGAACTCGTGACAATTATATCATCAACATAATATAGAGGTATTTGCTACCTCTTGAGCACTGCGTTGGTTTTCCCTTGAAGAGGAAAGGGTGATGCAGCAGAGCAGCTTAAGTATTTCCCTCAGTTTTTGAGAACCAAGGTATCAATCCAGTAGGAGGCCACGCACGAGTCCCTCGCACCTACACAAACAAATAAACTCCTCGCAACCAACGTGATAAAGGGGTTGCCAATCCCTTCACGGTCACCTATGAGATTGAGATCTGATAGATATGATAAGATAATATTTTTTGTATTTTTATGATAAAGAGAAATAAAGATGCAAGTAAAATAAATGGCAAAGGAAATAACTAAGTATTGGAAGATTAATATGATGGAAAATAGACCCGGGGGCCATAGGTTTCACTAGAGGCTTCTCTCGAGAGCATAAGTATTACGGTGGGTGAACAAATTACTGTTGAGCAATTGACAGAATTGAGAATAGTTATGAGAATATCTAGGTATGATCATGTATATAGGCATCACGTCCGAGACAAGTAGACCGACTCCTGCCTGCATCTACTACTATTACTCCACACATCGACCGCTATCCAGCATGCATCTAGAGTATTAAGTTCAAGAGAACAGAGTAACGCTTTAAGCAAGATGACATGATGTAGAGGGATAAACTCATGCAATATGATATAAACCCCATCTTGTTATCCTCGATGGCAACAATACAATACGTGCCTTGCTGCCCCTACTATCACTGGGAAAGGACACCGCAAGATTGAACCCAAAGCTAAGCACTTCTCCCATTGCAAGAAAGATCAATCTAGTAGGCCAAACCGAACTGATAATTCGAAGAGACTTGCAAAGATAACCAATCATATATAAAAGAATTCAGAGAAGATTCAAATATTGTTCATAGATAAACTTGATCATAAACCCACAATTCATCGGTCTCAACAAACACACCACAAAAGAAGATTACATCGAATATATCTCCACAAGAGAGGGGGAGAACTTTGTATTGAGATCCAAAAAGAGAGAAGAAGTCATCTAGCTAATAAGTATGGACCCGTAGGTCTGAAGTAAACTACTCACACTTCATCGGAGAGGCTATGGTGTTGATGTAGAAGCCTTCCATGATCGATACCCCCTCCGGCGGAGCTCCGGAAAAGGCCCCAAGATGGGATCTCATGGATACAGAAAGTTACGGCGGTGGAATTAGGGTTTTGGCTCCGTTTCTGATAGTTTCGGGGTACGTAGGTATATATAGGAGGAAGGAGCACGTCGGTGGAGCAACGTGGGCCCCACGAGAGTGGATGGCGCGCCTGAGGGGGGGGGGGTAGGCGCGCCCCCCTACCTCGTGCCTTCCTGGTTGATTGCTTGACGTAGGGTCCAAGTCCTCTGGATCATGTTCGTTCCGAAAATCATGTTCCCGAAGGTTTCATTCCGTTTGGACTCTGTTTGATATTCTTTTTCTGCAAAACCCTAAAATAGGCAAAAAAACAACAATTCTGGGCTGGGCCTCCGGTTAATAGGTTAGTCTCAAAAATAATATAAAAGTTTATAATAAAGCCCAATAATGTCCAAAACAGGGTATAATATAGCATGGAACAATAAAAAATTATAGATACGTTGGAGACGTATCAAGCATCCCCAAGCTTAATTCCTGCTCGTCCTCGAGTAGGTAATTGATAAAAACGGAATTTTTGATGTGGAATGCTACTTGGCATAATTTCAATGTAATTCTTCTTAATTGTGGTATGAATATTCAGATCCAAAAGTTTCAAGACAAAAGTTCAATATTGACATAGAAATAATAATACTTCGAGCATACTAACTAAGCAATTATGTCTCTTCAAAATAACATGGCCAAAGAAAGTTATCCCTACAAAATCATATAGTCTGGCTATGCTCCATCTTCACCACACAAAGTATTTAAATCATGCACAACCCCGATGACAAGCCAAGCATGTTTCATACTTTTAGTGTTCTCAAACTTTTTCAATCTTCACGCAATATATGAGCGTGTGCCATGGACATAGCACTATAGGTGGAATAGAATGGTGGTTGTGGAGAAGACAAAAATGGGAAGATAGTCTCACATCAACTAGGCGATCAACGGGCTATGGAGATGCCCATTAATAGATATCAATGTGAGTGAGTAGGGATTGCCATGCAATGGATGCACTAGAGCTATAAGTATATGAAAGCTCAACAAAAAGAACTAAGTGGGTGTGCATCCAACTTGCTTGCTCACCAAGACCTAGGGCATTTTGAGGAAGCCCATCATTGGAATATACAAGCCAAGTTCTATAATGAAAAATTCCCACTAGTATATGAAAGTCATAACATAGGAGACTCTCTATGAAGATCTTGGTGCTACTTTGAAGCACAAGTGTGGTAAAAGGATAGTAGCATTGTCCCTTCTCTCTTTTTCTCTCATTTTTTTGGGCCTTTTCTCTTTTTTATGGCCTTTTTTTATATTTAGTCCGGAGTCTCATCCCGACTTGTGGGGGAATCATAGTCTCCATCATCCTTTCCTCACTTGGGACAATGCTCTAAAAATGATGATCATCACACTTTTTTATTTACTTACAACTCAACAATTACAACTCAATACTTAGAACAAAATATGACTCTATGTGAATGCTTCCGGCGGTGTACCGGGATATGCAATGAATCAAGAGTGACATGTATGAAAGAATTAGGAACGGTGGCTTTGCCACGAAAACAATGTCAACTACATGATCATGCGAAGCAATATGACAATGATGGAGCGTGTCATAGTAAACGGAATGGTGGTAAGTTGCATGGCAATATATCTCAGAATGGCTATGGAAATGCCATGATAGGTATGTATGGTGGCTGTTTTGAGGAAGTTATATGGTGGGTGTATGATACCGGCGAAAGGTGCGCGATATTAGAGAGGCTAGCAATGGTGGCAGGGTGAGAGTGCGTATGATCCATGGACTCAACATTAGTCATAAAGAACTCATATACTTATTGCAAAAATCTGCAAGTTATCAAAGCAAAGTACTATGCGCATGCTCCTAGGGGGATAGATTGGTAGGAAAAGACCATTACTCGTCCCCGACCGCCACTCATAAGGAGGACAATCAATAAATACATCATGCTCCGACTTCTTAACATAACGGTTCACCATACGTGCATGCTACAGGAATCACAAAGTTTAACACAAGTATTTCTCAAATTCACAACTACTCAACTAGCTTGACTCTAATATCACCATCTCCATATCTCAAAACAATTATCAAGTATCAAACTTCTCATAGTATTCAACACACTCATAAGAAAAGTTTATTATTAATCTTGAATGCCTAACATAATTAAAGCAATTTACCACACTGTTTTGTAGGACTCTCAAAATAATCTAAGTGAAGCATGATAGAACAATGGTTTCTATAAAACAAATCCACCAACATGCTCGAAAAGATATAAGTGAAGCACTAGAGCAAAAACTATATAACTCAAAAGATATAAGTGAAGCACATAGAGTATTCTAACAATTTCCGAATCATGTGTGTCTCTATCAAAAAGGTGTGTACATAAAGGATGATTCTGGAAAACTAACAAATAAAGACTCAAATAATACAAGACGCTCCAAGCAAAACATGTATCATGTGGTAAATAAAAATATAGCTCCAAGTAAAGTTACCGATAGAAGTAGACGAAAGAGGGGATGCCTTACGGGGCATCCCCAAGCTTTGGCTTTTAGGTGTCCTTAGATTATCTTGGGGGTTCCATGGGAATCCCAAATATTAGGCTCTTTCCACTCCTTGTTCCATAATCCATCAAATCTTTTACCCAAAACTTGAAAACTTCACAACACAAAACTTAAAGTAGAAAATCTCGTGAGCTCCGTTAGCGAAAGAAAACAAAACACCACTTCAAGGTACTGTAATTAACTCATTCTTTATTTATATTGGTGTTAAACCTACTGTATTCCAACTTCTCTATGGTTTCTAAACTATTTTACTAGCCATAGATTCATCAAAATAAGCAAACAACACACGAAAAACAGAATCTGTCAAAAACAGAACAGCCTGTAGTAATCTGTAGCTAACGCAAGATCTAGAACCCCAAAAAATCTAAAATAAATTTCTGGACGTGAGTAATTTATATGTTAATCATCTGCAAAAATAATTAACTAAATATCACTTTCTAAATAAAAATGGCAGCAGTTATCGTGAGCGCTAAAGTTTCTGTTTTTTACAGTAAGATTAAAAAGACTTTCCCCAAGTCTTCCCAACGATTCTACTTGGCACAAACACTAATTAAACACAAAAAACACAACCAAAGCAGAGGATAGATAAATTATTTATTACTAAACAGGAGCAAAAAGCAATGAATAAAAATAAAATTGGGTTGCCTCCCAACAAGCGCTATCGTTTAACGCCCTTAGCTAGGCATAAAAGCGAAGATAGATCTAGGTATTGCCATCTTTGGTAGGCAATCCATACGTGTCTCTCATAATAGATTCATATGGTAATTTAATTTTCTTTCTAGGTAAGTGTTCCATGCCTTTCCTTAACGGAAATTGGAATCTAATATTCCCTTCCTTCATATCAATAATTGCACCAATCATTTTAAGGAAAGGTCCACCAAGAATAATAGGACATGAAGGATTGCAATCTATGTCAAGAACAATAAAATCTACGGGCAGATAATTCCTATTTGCAACAATAAGAACATCATTAATTCTTCCCATTTGTTTCTTAATAGTGGAATCCGCAAGGTTCAAGTTTAAAGAGCAATCATCAAAATCATGGAAACCTAGCAAATCACACAAAGTCTTTGGAATCGTGGAAACACTAGCACCCAAATCACACAAAGCATAGCACTCATGATCTTTAATTTTAATTTTAATAGTAGGTTCCCACTCATCATAAAGTTTTCTAGGGATAGAAACTTTCAACTCAAGTTTTTCTTCATAAGATTGCATCAAAGCATCAATGATATGTTTGGCAAAGGCTTTAGTTTGATTATAAGCATGGGGAGAATTTAGCACAGATTGCAACAAGTAAATACAATCTATCAAAGAGAAATTATCATAATTAAATTCCTTGAGATCCAAAATAGTGGGTTCATTGATATTTAAAGTTTTGACTTCTTCAATCCCACTTTTAAAATTTTTAGCATCAAGATCGAAAGACTCCGAATTTTTGGAACGTCTTCTAGGTAAAGGTGGATCATATTCAGTCCCATCATTATCAAGATTCATATTGCAAAACAAAGATTTAATAGGGGACACATCAATAACTTTTAGATCTTCATCCTTATTATCATGGAAACTAGAAGAACACGCTTTTATAAAGCAATCTTTCTTAGCACACATCCTAGCGGTTATTTCTTTGCACTAATCAATGGAAATTTTCATGGCTTTGAGAGACTCATTGATATCATGCTTAGGAGGAATAGATCTAAGCTTCAAAGAATCAACATCAAGAGAAATTCTATCAACGTTCCTAGCCAACTAATCAATTTTAAGCAATTTTTCTTCAATCAAAGCATTGAAATTCTTTTGCGAGGTAATAAATTCTTTAATATTAGATTCAAAATCAGAGGGAATATTTTTAAAATTTCTATCAGAATTGTTGTAGGAGCTACCATAATTATTAGAGGAATTACTAGGATACGGCCTAGGATTAAAGTTTCCTCTATACGCGTTGTTACCAAAATTATTCCTACCAACAAAATTCACATCCAAAGATTCATTATTATTCTCAATCAAAGTAGACAAAGGCATATCATTAGGATCAGAAGAAACACTTTTATTAGCAAATAATTTCATAAGTTCATCCATCTTACCACTCAAAACATTAATTTCTTCTATCGCATGCACTTTCTTATTAGTAGATCTTTTGGTGTGCCATTGAGAATAATTAACCATAATATTATCTAGGAGTTTAGTAGCTTCTCCTAAAGTGATTTCCATAAAAGTGCCTCCCACCGCCGAATCTAAAAGGTTTCTAGAAGCAGAATTCAATCCGGCATAAATTTTTTGTATAATCATCCATAAATTCAAACCATGTGTAGGGCAATTACATATCATTAATTTCATCCTCTCCCAAGCTTGCGCAACATGTTCATGATCAAGTTGCTTAAAATTCATAATATCATTTCTAAGAGAGATGATCTTAGCGGGAGGAAAATACTTAGATATAAAAGCATCTTTGCACTTATTCCACGAATCAATACTATTCTTAAGCAAAGACGAAAACCAAGCTTTAGCACGATCTCTAAGTGAAAAAGGAAATAGCTTCAATTCAACAATATCATTGTCCACATATTTCTTCTTTTTCATATCACACAAATCAACAAAGTTGTTTAGATGGGTAGCGGCATCTTCACTAGGAAGGCCGGAAAACGGATCTTTCATGACAAGATTCAGCAAAGCAGCATTAATTTCACAAGATTCAGCATCGGTAAGAGGAGCAATCGAAGTGCTAATAAAATCATTGTTGTTGGTACTAGTAAAGTCACACAATTTGGTACTATCTTGAGCCATCGTGACAAGCAAGCAATCCAACACACAAGCAAACAAGAGACGGGCAAAAAGAGGCGAATAGAGAAAGAGAGGGAGGATGGAGAGAGAGAGAGAGGGCAAATAAAACTGCAAGGGTGAAGTGGGGGGGAGAGGAAAACGAGAGGCAAATGGCAAATAATGTAATGCTGGAGATAAGGGTTTGTGATGGGTACTTGGTATGTTGACTTTTGCGTAGACTCCCCGGCAACGGCGCCAGAAATCCTTCTTGCTACCTCTTGAGCACTGCGTTGGTTTTCCCTTGAAGAGGAAAGGGTGATGCAACAGAGCAGCGTAAGTATTTCTCTCAGTTTTTGAGAACCAAGGTATCAATGCAGTAGGAGGCCACGCACGAGTCTCTCGCACCTACACAAACAAATAAACTCCTCGCAACCAACGCGATAAAGGGGTTGTCAATCCCTTCACGGTCACCTACGAGAGTGAGATCTGATAGGTATGATAAGATAATATTTTGGTATATTTATGATAAAGAGAAATAAAGATGCAAGTAAAATAAATGGCAAAGGAAATATTTAAGTATTGGAAGATTAATATGATGGAAAATAGACCCCGGGGGCATAGGTTTCACTAGAGGCTTCTCTCAAGAGCATAAGTATTACGATGGGTGAACAAATTACTGTTGAGCAATTGACAGAATTGAGCATAATTATGAGAATATCTAGGTATGATCATGTATATAGGCATCACGTCCGAGACAAGTAGACCGACTCCTGCCTGCATCTACTACTATTACTGCACACATCGACCGCTATCCAGCATGCATTTAGAGTATTAAGTTCAAGAGAACGGAGTAACGCTTTAAGCAAGATGACATGATGTAGAGGGATAAACTCATGGAATATGATATAAACCCCATCTTGTTATCCTCGATGGCAACAATACAATACGTGCCTTGCTGCCCCTACTGTCACTGGGAAAGGACACTGGAAGATTGAACCGAAAGCTAAGCACTTCTCCCATTGCAAGAAAGATCAATCTAGTAGGCCAAACCAAACTGATAATTCGAAGAGACTTGCAAAGATAACCAATCATACATAAAAGAATTCAGAGAAGATTCAAATATTGTTCATAGATAAACTTGATCATAAACCCACAATTCATCGGTCTCAACAAACACACCGCAAAAGAAGATTACATCGAATAGATCTCCACAAGAGAGGGGGAGAACTTTGTATTGAGATCCAAAAAGAGAGAAGAAGCCATCTAGCTAATAACTATGGACCCGTAGGTCTGAAGTAAACTACTCACACTTCATCGGAGAGGCTATGGTGTTGATGTAGAAGCCCTCCGTGATCGATACCCCCTCCGGTGGTGTGACGCCCGGATAGTTAAGCTATAGTAAACCCCTGTTAATGATGCCAGGTCATCGTAATTAAAATTTTGCTAAACGTCACTCATTTCAAAATTAGTTCTAATACAAATTAAAATGACAAGTCAAATTATAGTTTCATAAAATGGTGAAGTGAAAATGTTCATTAGGTTACAAATATTCATTAAATAAGTGTCATGCATTAACCAACAATTTTCTAAAGGTTTAAAAGGCCACTGGTTATGAGAACAGTATGCAAGCAGCAGCCTTTAGGTCATTTCCATTTTAATAAAAATACTAACAACTTCTAAATCACTCCCAAACTTTTTGTTACAGTGAGATATTTTTCAATATTAAATATAGAGACTAGCCACACATTTTACTAAAGTAAATTGTTGGCCAAAGTGCAAACAAAGAATAAATAAAAGGTAAAAAAGCAAAACAATACAACAGAAAAGAGAGCCCCCCTTTTCCCCACTGGGCCTTGGACCAACTGGCCACTAGGCCGGCCCACCTAACCTCCCCTCATCCCCTTCCTATTCATCTCACCCCCGTGGACACAGAACGATCGTCCAGGCCACCGATGGCCACGCGCCAGGCATCCCGCGACTCCCTCGACGGATAAGGGCCTCCCCTCAGCGCCTCTCTCTCCCTTGGCAAAGCCTAGCCTCAACCCCCCCTCACAACTCTCTCCTCCTCCCCTCCTCTGCTCCCTACTCCGAGGTCGACCGAGAGAGCCGGAGTTCGCCGGCTTGAACTGTGCGGCCATCGTGCTTCCCGCGCCACCAGTGGATGTCCAGGAGCCCCGACAGGGTCTTCTTCGTCGACTACACCAACGGATCGAAGCTGGGGGTCGCTGGTGACGCCGCTCGCGTCCATCCCGTCAGCGACGTCCGCCCCGTCGATCTCCTCATCCTCGGTTGTCCCCGGCCCCGTAGACCCTCTGTGACCTCACCGTGAGCCTCTCCTCCATTTCCCCTTTCCCACCCCCTCGTTTAAGACGCCGTCGCCATGCCCGCTCCCTGTAGGCCTCGCTCACCGCGGCCCCTGCCTTGCTCGCCGCGCCCTCTGGCCTCAGGTCCCGTACGACCGTGCCTTCGCTTGTGCCCGCCTGCAGGACCCGGCCTCAACTGCTGCTGCTGCTTGCACGCCCGCTACCGCGCGCCCCTGGTGCTTCCCCGCTGCCGCTCACCGATATGCTGCCGCTCACCGCTGCGCACTGCCCTCGCCCACTGTCCCGCTCCGCTGCACGACTACGCCCGCACTCGTCGCGCTCGGCCGCGTCCTAGGCAGCGCGCGCACCCGCGCCCATGAGCCTTGCCTCCCGCGCATCCTGCCGGTCCCGCGCCCACGCCCCTCCTTCTCCGCTCGCCCGTTGCCGCCCTGCCGCTCCCCGGCGTGCCCGCTCCTGCCGCCGCTGACTGCCGGCGGAGCGCCGTGGCTGCCGCCCCTTCCCTCTCTGCCTCGCCGCGCCACCTGCGGCCGCATCCGCGGCCGGTGGTGCCCCACCGGCCCGCCCTTGCCCATGGCCGGCCACAACCAGCGCTCCCAGGCCACTACCCGCCGCGCGTGGCCTCCCTACATGCGCCGCCCATCGCTGCCTCCCCACTGCGCCGCCCGGCGGGCTCCCCGTCAACGGGCGGCCATGCCCTGCTCCCGGGCGAGCGTCGCCCCACACGCGCCTGTCGGGCGCTACTCCACCGCCCGTTTTGGCCTCCTGGGCCACTTGCAAGTGGGGCCTAGCCCCCCCAAAAAGAGCTAATGAATAGAATAAAAATATAATAAAAATATTAATAATAATAAAGTTATTGAATTAATTAACTAATCATATAGTTAATTTAACTTGATTAATTTAGCCTAAAATAACTAATCTAGTTAACCTAATATCTCCATGACAAGCGGGTCCTAGTACCCAGTTGACCAGTCAACTGTTGTGTGGTCAACAATTGACTGGGACCCCGCTGGTCCCACATGTAAGCCACTGCTGGGTACACTAAGTGTGTGCACATAGCCTTTTCTCTTTTAATTTTGAATTATTAATAATTTCAGAATACTATTTAAAACTTTAGAAATTCATAGAAAATAATCCGTAGCTCGGATGAAAATGTTTTCTACATGAAAGTTGCTCAGAACGACGAGATGAGTCCGGATACGCAACCCGTTCGTCCGCCACGCATCCCTAGCATAGCGAACACACAACTTTCCCCCTCCAATTCATATGTTCAAAAACACAAAACACCGGGGAGATTTTCCCGGATGTTTCCCCCCTTCAACAGTACCACCTCATACCGCGTTAGGGCACCCCTAGCACCGCTACTTGTCATGTCATGCATCGTTATGCATCTGTTTGCATTATATTCATTGTTTCTTCCCCCTGCTCTCCGATAGACTACGAGACTGACGCCGCTGCTGGTGCCCTGATCGACTACGGTGTTGACGACCCCTCTCTCTTGCCAGAGCAACTAGGCAAGCCCCCCCTTGATCACCAGATATCGCCTACTCTTCTCTCTACTGCTTGCATTAGAGTAGTGTAGTATGTTACTTCTTTCCGTTAATCCTATTCTGATGCATAGCCTGACATTGTTGCTACAACTGTTGATACCTTACCTGCAATCCTAAATGCTTAGTATAGAATGCTAGTGTTCCATCAGTGGCCCTACACTCTTCTCCGTCTGCCATGCTATACTACTGGGCCGTGATCACTTCGGGAGGTGATCACGGGCATATACTATATACTTTACACTGTTACATTACCAGTGATACTATTTGGAGATGGGGGCTGAAGGGGCAGGTGGCTCCATCCAGGTAGTGGTGGGCCTGAGTTCTCGACGGCCCCTGACTGTTACTTTGTGGCGGAGTGACAGGGTAGGTTGAGACCACCTAGGAGAGAGGTGGGCCTGGCCCTGGTCGACGTCCGTGGTTATTTCAAAATAACACGCTTAACGAGATCTTGGTATTTGATCTGAGTCCGGCTACTGGCCTATACGCACTAACCATCTACGCGGGGAGAGTTATGGGCACTCGACGTCGTGGTATCAGCCAAAGCCTTCGTGACGTCAGCAACTGAGCGGCGTGCGCCGGATTGGACTGGAACGCCTACTAGGCTAGGTCTGCTTCCGGCCGCGTTCGCAACGTGCAGGTGTGCAAAGGGCGATGGGTCCAGACCCCTGCGCCATAGGATTTAGACCGGCGTGCTGACCTCTCTGTTGTGCCTAGGTAGGGCTGCGATGTGTTGATCTTCCGAGGCCGGGCATGACCCAGAAAAGTGTGTCCGGCCAAATGGGATCGAGCATGTTGGGAAATGTGGTGCACCCCTGCAGGGAAGTTAATATATTCGAATAGCTGTGATCATCGGTAACAGGACAACTTGGAGTTGTACCTTGACCTTATGACAACTAGAACGGGATACTTGATAAAACACACCCTTCCAAGTGCTAGATACAACCCGGTGGTCGCTCTCTAACAGGGCGACGAGGAGAGGATCGCTGGTTAGGTTTATGCTATGTGATGATACTTGGTGAACTTACCATCTACTCTCTTCTTCTGCTGCAAGATGGAGGTGGCCAGAAGCGTAGTCTTCGATAGGAATAGCTACCCCCCTCTTATTTCGGCATTCTGCAGTTCAACCCACATATGTTACCCCTTTTGCCATTTGATACCAATGCATACATATGTAGTGTAGCTCCTTGCTTGCGAGTACTTTGGATGAGTACTCACGGTTGCTTTGCTCCCTCTTTTCCCCCTTCTATACCCAATTCCTGTGACCAGACGATGGAGCCCAGGAGCCAGACGCCAATGTCGACGACGACTCCTACTACACCAGAGGTGCCTACTACTACGTGCAGCCCGCTGCCGACGACCAGGAGTAGTTTAGGAGGATCCCAGGCAGGAGGCCTGCGCCTCTTTCGATCTGTATCCCAGTTTGTGCTAGCCTTCTTAAGGCAAACTTGTTTAACTTATGTCTGTACTCAGATATTGTTGCTTTCGCTGACTCGTCTATGATCGAGCTCTTGTATTCGAGCCCTCGAGGACCGGGCGTAGCCATACTCGGTTCAACTAAAGTTAGTGTTGTTTTAACCTTCTCAAGGACCGGGCGTAGCCATACTCGGTTCAACTAAAGTTGGAGAAACTGACACCCGCCAACCACCTGTGTGCAAAGCATGTCGGTAGAACCAGTCTCGCGTAAGCGTACGCGTAATGTCGGTCCTGGTCGTTTCATCCAACAATACCGCCGAACCAAAGTGTGACATGCTGGTAAGCAGTATGACTTATATCGCCCACAACTCACTTGTGTTCTACTTGTGCATATTACATCAACGCATAAAACCTGGCTCGGATACCAGTGTTGGGGAACGTAGTAATTTCAAAAAATTTCCCACGCACACGCAAGATCATGGTGATGCATAGCAACGAGAGGGGAGAGTGTTGTCTACGTACCCTTGTAGACCGAAAGAGGAAGCGTTAGCACAATGCAATTGATGTAGTCGTACGTCTTCACGAATCGACCGATCAAGTACTGAACGCACGACACCTCCGAGTTCAGCACACGTTCAGCCCGATGACGTTCCTCGAACTCCGATCCAGCCGAGTGTTGAGGGAGAGTTTCGTCAGCACGACGGCGTGGTGACGATGATGATGTTCTACCGACGCAGGGCTTCGCCTAAGCACCGCTACAGTATTATCGAGGTGGACTATGGTGGAGGGGGGCACCACACACGGCTAAAAGATCAACAGATCAATTGTTGTGTCTATGGGGTGCCCCTGGCCACGTATATAAAGGAGTGGAGGAGGGGAGGGTCCGGCCCTCTCTATGGTGCGCTCTAGGGGAGTCCTACTCCCCCTGGGAGTAGGATTCCCCCTTTCCTAGTAGAACTAGGAGCCCTTCCAAGTAGTAGGAGTAGGAGAGAAGGAAAGGGAAAAGAGAAGAGAAGGAAGGAGGGGGCGCAGCCCTCCCCCCCTAGTTCAATTCGGACTAGGCCTTGGGAGGGCACGTGGCCTGCCTCTTTTTCTTTCCCCTAAAGCCCAATAAGGCCCATACACTCCCCGACGAATTCCCGTAACTCCCCGGTACTCCGATAAATACCCGAATCACTCGGAACCTTTCCGATGTCCGAATATAGTCGTCCAATATATCGATCTTTACGTCTCGACCATTTCGAGACTCCTCGTCATGTCCCCGATCTCATACGGGACTCCGAACTACCTTCGGTACATCAACTCATAATATAAACTCATAAACTCATAATATAACTGTCATCTAACTTTAAGCGTGCAGACCCTACGGGTTCGAGAACTATGTAGACATGACCGAGACACGTCTCCGGTCAATAACCAATAGCGGAACCTAGATGCTCATATTGGCTCCTACATATTCTACGAAGATCTTTATCGGTCAAACCGCATAACAACATACGTTGTTCCCTTTGTCATCGGTATGTTACTTGCCCGAGATTCGATCGTCGGTATCTCTATACCTAGTTCAATCTCGTTACCTGCAAGTCTCTTTACTCGTTCCATAATACATCATCCCACAACTAACTCATTAGTTGCAGTGCTTGCAAGGCTTATAGTGATGTGCGTTATCGAGTGGGCCCAGAGATACCTCTCCGACAATCGGAGTGACAAATCCTAATCTCGAAATACGCCAACCCAACAAGTACCTTCGGAGACACCTATAGAGCACCTTTATAATCACCCAGTTACGTTGTGACGTTTGGTGGCACACAAAGTGTTCCTCCGGTAAACGGGAGTTGCATAATCTCATAGTCATAGGAACATGTACACTAGTAGAAACAGGGCTTTGGTCATGGGGCAATATTCACATTAGTCCCGATTCAGTCACGAACCGGGACTAATGTGAGCATTGGTCCCGATTCGTGCGGCTAAGGCTTTAGTCCCGGTTCACCTGAGCCCTTTAGTCCCGGTTTGAGACACGAACCGAGACTAAAGGGTGCGATGCCCTTTAGTCCCGGTTTGTGTCTCAAACCGGGACTAAAGGTCCCATTTTCAAACTCTACCCCCCCTTGGTGGATCGCCTTTTTTGTTTTGAAAAAATCAAAAGAAAATGATAAAAACTTCAAAAAATAAAATCCTTCGAGAGGTAGTTATATTACTACATCTACTAGTTAGGAAAATTTAAAAACTTAAATTTGGACATGTTTTGCAAAAAATGTAGGGAAAATGTAAAACGGCTATAACTTTTGCATACGATGTCGGAAAAAAGTATAATATATCAAAATGTTCGGAACGAAAACCCGCATCCGATGGAGACCGCCTATGGCCTGTTTGCCAATTTTTAGAATCCTCAAATTCTAAAAGGAAAAAAAGTTATGCTCAAATTTCAGTTTTTTTGAATTTTTGTTAAATCTGGTCAAACTATGGTCAAACTACTTATTCAAGAAGTATTAGTGTTACTAAATAATTATTCAATAATATTAGTGTTACTAAATAATTATTTCAGTTTTTTTGAATTTTGGTCAACTATGGTCAAACTACTTATTCAAGAAATATTAGTGTTACTAAATAATTATTGATTTTTAGAACAATAGTTTCAAACTCAAACAGTGAAATGTGTGACTTCATGCTCAAGCTAAATTCCTGAGTGTTAATGGGATTGACATCTTACTATTGTCAGGAAAACAACAAGTGCAGACTTGGAAACGAGGGAGAATAGAACCCGGAAGTTAAGCGTGCTCAGGCTGGAGTAGTGAGAGGATGGGTGACCATTCGGGAAGGTAGATGATTTGGAATGATGAGGGGTGATTAGAGATTAGAGGTTAAAATAATTCAGAAATTTGAAATTCAAAAAAAAATTTCAAAAGAAAAATTCATAAAATTTTCTTTAGTACCAGTTGGTGTTACCAACCGGGACTAAAGGTGGACCTCCAGGCAGCGGCCATGTGGAGGGCCTTTAGTCCCGGTTCCAGTTAGAATCGGGACTAAAGGGGGAGGCTTTAGTACCCTTATGAACCGGGACTAAAGGCCCTTTTTCTACTAGTGGTATAAGTCATGAAGAAAGCAATAGCAACAAACTAAACGATCAAGTGCTAAGCTAACGGAATGGGTCAAGTCAATCACATGATTCTCCTAATGATGTGATCCCATTAATCAAATGACAACTCATGTCTATGGTTAGGAAACATAACCATCTTTAATCAACGAGCTAGTCAAGTAGAGGCATACTAGTGACACTCTGTTTGTCTATGTATTCACACATGTATTATGTTTTTTGGTTAATACAATTCTAGCATGAATAATAAACATTTATCATGATATAAGGAAATAAATAATAACTTTATTATTGCCTCTAGGGCATATTTCCTTCAGATGGAGGTGGCCAGAAGCGTAGTCTTCGACATGACTAGCTATCCCCCTCTTATTCCGGCATTCTGCAGTTCAGTCCACATATGATACCCCTTTTCCATTTGATACCAATGCATACATATGTAGTGTAGCTCCTTGCTTGCGAGTACTTTGGATGAGTACTCACCGTTGCTTTTCTCCCCCTTTTCCCCTTTCCTATATCTGATTGCTACGACTAGACGTTGGAGTCCAGGAGCTAGACGCCACCGTTGATGACGACTACTACTACTTGGGAGGTGCCTACTACTACATGCAGCCCGCTGACGACGACCATGAGTAGTTTAGGAGGATCCCAGGCAGGAGGCCTGCGCCTCTTTCGATCCGTGTCCCAGTTTGTGCTAGCCTTCTTAAGGCAAATTTGTTTAACTTATGTCTGTACTCATATATTGTTGCTTCCGCTGACTCGTCTATAATCGAGCTCTTGTATTCGAGCCCTCGAGGCCCCTGGCTTTTAATATGATGCTTGTATGACTTATTTTATTTGTGGAGTTGTGTTGTGATATCTTCCCGTGTGTCCCTGATCTTGATCGTACACGTTTGCGTGTATGATTAGTGTACGGTCAAATCGGGGGCGTCACAAGTTGGTATCAGAGCCGACTGCCTGTAGGAACCCCCCTTCCACACTCCTTGGTCGATGTCGGGTCTAGACATTGCAAAACTTTTACTAACATGGCTGTGTGCCTTACGGGCCCATGTCGCCATTTGGGTGGTATTAGGATCTTTTACTCCTCGATCTATACTCTGGGACTCTGATCTCTCTTCTATTCGGGTTAAATGATTTTACTAAATCTAACTCTAGGTTCTCGTAATTACTTCCTTCCGGAGATCCTCTTATTACAGACGATCGCCTGCTGAACCAGAAGATTCAGAAGATACTCTCCGATGTTATCCCGAGAACTTGTGCTCATTGCGTTTGCAACTCCCTTCCACCGTCAACCCCTATAGATAACTACATGCACTTGCCATTCTTACCTTAGTCCCTAGTTGCTCTTGTTATTATAAGATACCCCGAAATACTCGTTCTTGTTATGAGAATCCTTGTGCCTACTGCCTTGCAGTTCCTTGTCACCTAAATACACCTACTAATTAATCCTCACACACACCAAGGATTTGTTTCTCCCCAATTGTTCATGTGTTTCACAAAGGTTTTCGAAACACAATTTGATCTTTAAAAAATCCTCAACCGCCAGTTGTTCTTGAAATTCTTGCTTGCTTGCATTATGGTTAATCCCATAAGTATACTAATCTTAGTGGCATCCTTGGTCACTATCATTTTTGAGTCTGTTGATTCAATATGTTGTGAATGCTCGCAATCCTCAATCAGATCCTAGAATTCATCCTTCTGGCTCAGACGTCATTTTAAACATGAACTGGATCTCGACCAATCAAATTGTCGTCGATTGTACCTCTAAGCTTACTCAACTTTTCCATCCTTAATCAGATCGTTTGCTTCTGATTCCTTGTCTTGGAATTCATAATTCCTTTGCATTTGAGCTTTGAGTTAGTCAGTTGTTTCTATAATCTGATCTCCTTGCATTCTTTCTTCCTCTGGTTGAGTACCGATGCTCACATCAGATCCCTTGTGGACCACCAGACCCTTTGTCGGATTTTATACGACAGCGTCCTTCATATTCAATAAGCTTGTGAGCCCTTCCTCGGATACATAATGCCTTTGGTAAATTGTATCCTCTGCTTTCTCAAGCATGCTCTACTATTGAGCTTGTGTTATTTATTCTTGAAATTTGTGGTATATGCTCCTAAGATGCCCTGATGGGTTGAACCTATGCCTTCCCCAAACTGTATGAACCCGAAAGTTTTTGTGAGTCATACTCTTCGGGTATTTTGCTAGATAAAATTTCAACACTACAACTTCATCGAATGCGAGAAGTGAATGAAATGTTATGCATGGGAGAAGTGGGAGTCGACCTTGAACTTTGTGTTCATGCCCATGGACACGATGTAGATCTTATCATTAAAGTTTCTCTTCAATTAATTACCCCTTGTTAAAGGTTCATTTGGTATCTATGTTTGGTCTTTTGCAACCGCGGTTCCAACCATGACTGTTCTCCTTTGATTCCATTTCTCAGACAAGTTGAAGTACTTGTCTTCTACAGATCAATGCACCTGCCCAACCTTTACTTTGATCTACCATTGAGTATTACATTCTGGTATCTCGATAATATCACAGAACCATATTACTTCTTATGAGTTCTTCTTAAAGTATTATTTCTCATCGATTCCAATTTTTCCCCGGGTTCTGAGTTGTTAGACACTCAGGGACACCTATAGTGAATCGAGTCCGTAATCCGATTCATTAACTCTAAGTAATTTTCGTTGCTTATGAGTTTAATAATCCTTCAAGTCATTCCTAGCCCAATCAGCTATATCATTATCATGCTAAATTTTAACTGTGCTACCTGGTCCTTATTCCTGGAGCACCACTTTTGACGATGAGCTAATATTACGTTGATTTTCCTTGTCATATCATTTCTCCTTGAACAACAAGCTTGATTTCGAGTTTGTGTTGTACCCATGGTTCCAATAACCTTTCGCTTCATCATTCCTTTGACTTGATGTCATCGCCGATCGATTATATCTTCATGAAACCTCTCGACAAATGTGCCATGTTAATCATCAACCTCCTAAGCTCTTCCAAGATTTATATATCGAATTCTTAATGGGTAATACCATCCTTGCCCCTCGATGATTTGTGTTATCACCAACCACATCCTTGTCTTCCCTCAACACGAACGGGTTCATGTTTTGGATTGAATCCTGAGTTCCTTGATATCCAACATCTGTTCTTATTTACCTTGGAGTATTACCATCTTTTATGTCAAGAAGGTCGTGAGAATTTCACCACATCTTAAGAATCCTTGATACAGGTGATACTCCTTGCCATATCGGCTCACTCCTTGTTCCCTGTGTTGTTTCTAACTGGAAAACCGACTATTGATCTATGATGTGCGACTTCAAAACTTCTACCAGCCTTATTGCTTTGAAGTTAATGGTCGGCATTTCATTCTTAGACTATTGGTTATTGAATCACCATTCTGACTATGGTCATGCTACCTAAACCCATATTTCAGACGCACCTTTCAACCAATGTTTAACTCTGTATGTTTTCCTCGAGCATACCTCATTACATCATTTGATCTGACAAATGTTATCTCCTTGTTCACATAAGTGTGGAAATCCATATTTTGAAAATCTCAATAAATTGTCGCTGAGTTAACCAGCCACCTCCTCGTCCTCTCCTTGGTTAAATGATGAACTCATGATACGAAACTTGCTTACATAGTTCATTTCCCGAGAATCTTGCAACTCCATCTCGTCAGATTGTGTTGCACCCCTTCCTTCTCAGGCATCATGAGTCTGAGGTATCCTGACACCAATCAGAACTGAATCTCGGTGAGATATGATGGTTGGGAAATTTTCCAAAAGCCATAACATTGGACTTTGTATAGCCTGGTAAGGTGATATCATGCCTAGCACACCTGGCCGGAGGACCTATTGCTATAGTTTTCCTTTTTAGCAAGTTTAACTATTCTTCCATGAGAAAATGGTAAGACTTATTCTATAAGTTGTTCCTGAGGGATCCTTTGTGTATCCAAAGTCCGACCTTTGCTTGAAGGCTATGTCCATGCTATCTCGAAGCATGTCTGTGGTACTCCGATTTTCAATAAGAACATTTGGAGCAAAATGCTAAAATTTCTTTATCAATTATCCAAAACACCATTGTATGGGTAATGTCATGAAATTTCTCTCCCCTCACCTAAAGGATTTTCTACTTTATATCCTGTCATGGATATCATGCTCTGCTTGTCCTTGGGAAGGACATATCCCTGAATTATGTGTTTAAACACATTATCCTTTCCATTGTTTGGTTTAACCTTTCCTGAGGTCTATATGATCTAAGCAGTAATATTCTCCTGCTTATGTAAACACCTCGGTGTACAATTCTGTCAGCAAGACCCTGTTACTATTGTTGATGACATTTCGGTAGCCACCGATGGATGAGAACTTTCCCTATTGGTCCGCCTCGTTTCATCGATGTAACACCTCGGATGTAATTTTCCCAATTGGTACTCCAACTCTTGCCGTTTCCGGCGTTAAGTTATATTTATTTCCTCGGGTTCGGGTTTTGTCTCCGTGTGTTGTTGTCGTTGTCATGCATCTCATATCATGTCATCATGTGCATTGCATTTGCATACGTGTTCGTGTCATGCGTTCGAGCATTTTCCCCGTTGTCCGTTTTGCATTCCGGCGCTTCTTTCTCCTCTGGTGGTCATTTCTAGCTTTCTTTCGTGTGTGGTGATTAAACATTTCCGGATTGGACCGAGACTTGCCAAGCGGCCTTGGTTTACTACCGGTAGACCGCTTGTCAAGTTTCGTATCATTTGGACTTCGTTTGATACTCCAACGGTTAACCGAGGGACCGAAAAGGCCTCGTGTGTGTTGCAGCCCAACACCCCTCCAATTTGGCCCAAAACCCACCTAACTCTGCTCCATCATCTAGAGCGTTCGATCACGATCGCGTGGCCGAAAACCGCACCTCATCTGTACTCTCCTAGCTCCCTCTACCTATAAAACTAGCCCCTCCTCCGAAAAATCCGGATCTCCCTCTCCGAAACCCTAAAAAATCCGTCTCCGCCGCCGCCGGACGTGTCCGGACGGAGCCGGACAACGTCCGGATCCCACCGCCGCCAACCACCGCGCGCCACGTGGCATCTCCGCCGCCAGCCGCCGCCGCGGCCCGGCGAGCCCGCAGCCGGCCCTCTGGGCCCAGCCGCCCCGCGCGCCGCCTCCTCCTCCCTCCCGCACCGCGCGCCAGCCGCCCCGCGCGCCGCCGCCGCCATCCACCGCGCGCCGCCCGATGCCTCGCCGGCGTCCGCCTCCGCCTCGGCCGCGCCGCCCTTTGCCGCCCCGACGCCGCGGCCGCGCCGCCCGGCCTCGCCCCGCCGCCTCTCCGCCGCCCCGTGCTCCGGCGAGAGCCCCCGCGAGCCCCTCGACCTCCTCCTGCCGGCGCGCCGCTAAGGCCGGCCATCCTCGGCTTCCGCGCCTCCAGTGAACAGTGTTCTCTCCGAGATCCAGATCCGTGAACAGTAAACCCTAGGAGGTTGTTTTTCTTCTAAGTCCCTGGATTTTCAGTTCAACTGCTCCTGTTCGTGGCTCCGTAACTTTGCATCCGTAGCTTCGACTCATGCATATAGCATATCAAAATGTTCACCTCAGAGAGTACATCATTTCATTCCATTGCATAATTTCCATTTAAGCTCATCTTAATGCCCGAAATGCTGTTAGAAGAGGGCTACTTGAGTTATTTGTCAGATCTGCTGCTCCATTTAGGTTTTTGTCATTTTTGCCATGATTAATGTGTGCATGATATGCCCTGATGTTCTACATATGTTTTGTTAAGGGTTTTGTCATCTTTCCAGAGGTGCAACCCATGTATTTTTGTGATGTGTGTGGTGACTAGTGCAAGCTTGCAAAGTGGTGCACATGGTAACTCTGTTTTCAGGGACTTAGCAATTCCACCAAGTCCTTGATCTGTTTATCTCATGATGCCATATGTTCATGTTGTTTCCTAGTGATCCGTGCCTCTTTTGAGGATGATCAGTAAGAATGTTTTGTTAATCTTGTAGTGCTCTATCCATCCATGTCTTTGTTTGCAATTATGGAGCATCCTAGCTTGAGTCAATCAAGCTCTACTTTTGTTACTTTGTGAATCTGGGCAGATTGTCAACTTGTTTACAATTTTGCCGATGATGTTGTAGTTGATCCGTGCATGCTATGCTATTGTTCTTGCCATGTCTACCTTGAATTTTGTGTATTCTTGATGGATATATGCTTGTATTGCCATGACTTGCACCGTAGTGAGTGCATCGAGCTCGTAAACATGCCTACTTGAGTTATATTTCAGCATGTGCCAGTTTTCACTAAGTCTGAAAACAGATTATGTTTTTGCTATGTTCACATGCTTGCAATTGTATTTTCTGATCCTTTTTGGCTCAAGGTCACTAAGGGACTTTTGTTAAGCTCTTTGAGTAGCTCCATTCCATGCTTTACTTTGCCATGTTCAGATCCTGTAGCATATAGTTTTGTTGCTCCGAAGAGTGCTACCTGATCTGAAATTCCAGACAAGTGTTAATTTCACCAAGTCTGAGATCTGTTTGCCATATGCATTTTTGCCATGCTTGTTTGAACCTGTTAATGGATGAATTGGACGTAGCTCAGTGCTAGACTTTTGTTAAGAATCTTGAATGCATCCCTGCCATGTATTTTTTTGTCATGTTTGGTTGTTGTAGCATGTTCATCTCATTGCATTTAGATGGCTACTTGCTGTAAATTGCAGACCGGTGCCATATTCGAATCGCTTGCCATTTCAAAACCGTAACTCCGATTCCGGCGTTCTTTATATCGTTTTCAAGCGATTTCGTCTCATGTTTCCAGTGGCACACTTGGATTTCCAAGTTGAGGCCAGGTTCATGCATTTCCTGTCATATCTTGCATTTTGCATCCCGCATAGCATATCATCTTTGCATTGTGTTGTTTGAGTTTGCACGTGGTTGATTGTGCCCTTGTTGCTGGTTTGTCTTGTTTGGGTAGAGCCGGGAGACGAGTTCGCTAATGAGGAGCCCGTTGAGTTTGCTTTCGAGGATCCAGTCAACTCTGACAACTGTGCAGGAAAGATGATCATACCCTCGAAATCACTACTATCTTTGCTATGCTAGTTTGCTCGCTCTTTTCCTATGCCAGTGCTACGATGCCTACCACTTGCTTTCAAGCCTCCTAAATTGCCATGTCAACCTCTAACCCACCATGTCCTAGCAAACCATTGTTTGGCTATGTTACCGCTTTGCTCAGCCCCTCTTATAGCGTTGCTAGTTGCAGGTGAAGATTGGAGGCTCTTCCTTGGAACATTTATTTACTTGTTGGGATATCATTATATTATCTTGTTATCTTAATGCATCTATATACTTGGTAAAAGGTGGAAGGCTCAGCCTCTCTCCTAGTGTTTTGTTCCACTCTTGCCGCCCTAGTTTCCGTCATATCGGTGTTATGTTCCCGGATTTTGCGTTCCTTACGCGGTTGGGTTATAATGGGAACTCCTTGATAGTTCGCCTTGATTAAAGCTTTTTCCAGCAATGCCCAACCTTGGTTTTACCATTCGCCACCTAGCCTCTTTTTCTCTTGGGTTATCGGAGCCCAAGGGTCATCTTATTTTAACCCCCCCGGGCCAGTGCTCCTCTGAGTGTTGGTCCGAACTGAGCTGCCTGCGGGGCCACCTCGGGGAAACTTGAGGGTTGGTTTTACTCGTAGCTAGTCTCATCTGATTGTGCCCTGAGAATGAGATATGTGCAGCTCCTATCGGGATTTGTCGGCACATTCGGGCGGTGTTACTGGTCTTGTTTTAACCTGTCGAAGTGTCTTGAATTACCGAGATACCGAGTCTGATCGGAACGTCTTGGGAGGAGGTCTATTCCTTCGTTGACCGTGAGAGCTTGTCATGGGCTAAGTTGGGACTCCCCTGCAGGGATTTGAACTTTCGAAAGCCGTGCCCGTGGTTATGGGAAGATGGGAATTTGTTAATGTCCGGTTGTAGATAACTTGAACCTTAATTTAATTAAAATGAATCAACTGAGTGTGTTACCATGATGGCCTCTTCTCGGCGGAGTCCGGGAAGTGGACACGGTGTTGGAGTAATGTTTGCGCAGGTTGCTCTCTAGTTTCTCGCTCGTGCTTTGCCCCCTCTTCTCGCTCTCTTTTGCGTTTAAGTTAGCCACCATATTTTTGCTAGTCGCTTGCTGCAGCTCCACTTATATTTACCTTGCCATACCCATAAGCTTAAATAGTCTTGATCGCGAGGGTGCGAGATTGCTGAGTCCCTGTGGCTCACAGATTACTATTACACCAGATGCAGGGCCTGATGATTCCGCTCCAGGAGACGCGTATGAGCTCAAGTGGGAGTTCGACGAAGACTCTCAATGTTACTATGTTTCCTTTCCCGATGATCAGTAGTGGTGCCAAGTTGGGGGTGATTGGGACCGTGTTGCATGTTGGGTTCTCTTTTATTTTGGCACCGTAGTCGGGCCATGAGTGTTTGGATGATGTAATGTTATTTATGTACTTGTTTGACGTGGAGAGTGTAAGCCAACTATGTTATATCCCCTTTATGATTTATATTACATGGGATGTTGTGAAGATTGCCTAACTTGCGTCATATGCCTTCAATGCGATTATGCCTCTAAGTAGTGCCTCGACACGTGGGAGATATAGTCGCATCAAGGGTGTTACAATCGAGCAGGAAAATTGTTCTCTTTGTCCCTCGCCCTTGGTACCAACGTAGTTGCCAACATAACTGACAGGCTACACTCAGACATGCCTTGCTTTCACGACTACTCAAGATGTCACCGCTCCTACTTTTAACCCGCATGGTGGGCCCATAACCAACAGTTCCACAGGATCGAAACCAGACTCTCCTGTACGCCACTATTTTCCTCAGGTTTGGCTTCGTATGTAATTCATGAGCCACCTTCTGAGAAATCATCAATTCGGTTATCTGACACCATACTTATTTCCCGTTGCTCTAAACCCCTTCACACTACGTTTAGGAATCGAACGATTGCCTATCTGCTCGAAACTCCTTATTGTACCTTCTTACTTTGCTCTCAATGTTCTCCTAAGTTTCAACTCAAGAGATAGCTTGGGCCAAAATCACTGAGCTAATTACTGAATATCAGTCCTTGCAGGCATCTGTCCTTGTAGTTTTCCCTCCTATCCTTTCGTAAGTACGATGGAGTTCCTGAAGTAAGGATGACGAATTCATCATGATGACTTGAAGCAGAGAAATGAAGACAACAATGTAATGGATCGACCACTTTGAGAAGAGCAACCAAGACCGCGAAGAATCGTTGGAATTTCGTAACCTACTCTTCCCCCTTACTCCCCTCTTAAATCTCGGGACGAGATTTCTTATAGTAGAGGAGAATTGTGACGCCCAGATAGTTAAGCTATAGTAAACCCTTGTTAATGATGCCAGGTCATCGTAATTAAAATTTTGCTAAACGTCACTCATTTCAAAATTAGTTCTAATACAAATTAAAATGACAAGTCAAATTGTAGTTTCATAAAATGGTGAAGTGAAAATGTTCATTAGGTTACAAATATTCATTAAATAATTGTCATGCATTAACCAACAATTTTCTAAAGGTTTAAAATGCCACCGGTTATGAGAACAGTATGCAAGCGGCAGCCTTTAGGTCATTTCCATTTTAATAAAAATACTAACAACTTCTAAATCACTCCCAAACTTTTTGTTACAGTGAGGTATTTTTCAATATTAAATATAGAGACTAGCCACATATTTTACTAAAGTAAATTGTTGTCCAAAGTGCAAACAAAGAATAAATAAAAGGTAAAAAAAGCAAAACAAAACAACAGAAAAGAGAGCCCCCCCTTTTCCCCACTGGGCCTTGGACCAACTGGCCACTAGGCCGGCCCACCTAACCTCCCCTCATCCCCTTCCTGTTCATCTCACCCCCGTGGACACAGAACGATCGTCCAGGCCACCGATGACCACGCGCCAGGCATCCCACGACTCCCTCGATGGATAAGGGCCTCCCCTCAGCACCTCTCTCTCCCTTGGCAAAGCCTAGCCTCAACCCCCCTCACAACTCCCTCCTCCCCTCCTCTGCTCCCTACTCCGAGGTCGACCGAGAGAGCCGGAGTTCGCCGGCTTGAACTGTGCGGCCATCGTGCTTCCTGCGCCACCGGTGGATGTCCAGGAGCCCCGACAGGGTCTTCTTCGTCGACTACACCAACGGATCGAAGCTGGGGGTCGCTGGTGACGCCGCTCGCATCCATCCCGTCGGCGACATCCGCCCCGTCGATCTCCTCATCCTCGGTTGTCCCTGGCCCCGTCGACCCTCCGCGACCTCACCGTGAGCCTCTCCTCCATTTCCCCTCCCCCTCGTTTAAGACACCGTCGCCATGCCCGCTCCCTGTAGGCCTCGCGCACCGCGGCCCCTGCCTTGCTCGCCGCGCCCTCTGGCCTCAGGTCGCGTACGATCGCGCCTTCGCTTGTGCCCGCCTGCAGGACCTGGCCTCGACTGCTGCTGCTGCTTGCGCGCCCGCTACCGCGCGCCCCTGGTGCTTCCCGCTGCCGCTCGTCGATATTCTGCCGCTCACAGCTACGCGCTGCCCTCGCCCACTGTCCCGCTCCGCTGCACGACTACACCGCACTCGTCGTGCTCGGCCGCGTCCTAGGCAGCGCGCGCACCCGCGCCCATGAGCCTTGCCTCCCACGCGTCCTGCCAGTCCCGTGCCCACGCCCCTCCTTCTCCGCTCGCCCGTTGCCGCCCTGCCGCTCCCCTGCGTGCCCGCTCCTGCCGCCGCTGACTGCCGGCGAGTGCCGTGGCTGCCGCCCCTTCCCTCTCTGCCTCGCCGCGCCACCTGCGACTGCATCCGCAGCCGGCGGCGCCCCACCGCCCCGCCATTGCCCGCGGCCGGCCACAACCAGCGCACCCAGGCCACTACCCGCTGCGCGTGGCCTCCCTACATGCACCGCCCATCGCCGCCTCCCCACTGCGCCGCCCGGCGGGCTCCCCGTCAACGGGCGGCCATGCCCTACTCCCGGGTGAGCGTCGCCCCGCACGCGCCTGTCGGGCGCCGCCCGTTTTGGCCTCCTGGGCCACTTGCAAGTGGGGCCTAGCCCCCCAAAGAGCTAATGAATAGAAAAATATAATAATAATATTAATAATAATAAATTTATTTAATTAATTAACTAATCATATAGTTAATTAACTTGATTAATTTGGCCTAAAATAACTAATCTAGTTAACCTAATATCTCCATGACAAGCCGGTCCCAGTACCCAGTTGACCAGTCAACTATTGTGTGGTCAACAATTGACTAGGACCCCCCTGGTCCCACATGTAAGCCACTGCTGGGTACACTAAGTGTGTGCACATATCCTTTTCGCTAATTTTAAATTAAAACTTTAGAAATTCATAGAAAATAATCCGTAGCTCGGATGAAAATGTTTTCTACATGAAAGTTGCTCAGAACGACGAGACGAGTCCGGATATGCAACCCATTCGTCCGCCACGCATCCCTAGCATAGAGAACTCGCAACTTTACCCCTCCGATTCATCTGTCCGAAAACACAAAACACCGGGGAGATTTTCCCGGATGTTCCCCCCTTCAACAGTACCACCTCATACCGCGTTAGGGCACCCCTAGCACCGCTACTTGTCATGTCATACATCATTATGCATCTGTTTGCATTATATTCATTGTTTCTTCCCCCTCTGCTCTCCGATAGACTACGAGACTGACGCTGTTGTTGGTGCCCCGATCGACTACGGTGTTGACGACCCCTCTCTCTTTCCAGAGCAACCAGGCAAGCCCCCCCTTGATCACCAGATATCACCTACTCTTCTCGCTACTGCTTGCATTAGAGTAGTGTAGTATGTTACTGCTTTTCGTTAATCCTATTCTGATGCATAGCCTGACATTGTTGCTACAACTGTTGATACCTTACCTGCAATCCTAAATGCTTAATATAGAATGCTGGTGTTCCATCAGTGGCCCTACACTCTTGTCCGTCTGCCATGCTATACTACTGGGCCGTGATCACTTCGGGAGGTGATCACGGGCATATACTATATACTTTACACTGTTACATTACCGGTGATACTGTTTTGAGATGGGGGCTGAAGGGGCAGGTGGCTCCATCCAGGTAGTGGTGGGCCTGAGTTCCCGACGGCCCCCGACTGTTACTTTGTGGCGGAGCGACATGGCAGGTTGAGACCACCTAGGAGAGAGGTGGGCCTGGCCCTGGTCGGCGTCCGTGGTTATTTCAAAATAACACGCTTAACGAGATCTTGGTATTTGATCTGAGTCTGGCTACTGGCCTATATGCACTAACCATCTACGCGGGGAGAGTTATGGGCACTCGACGTCGTGGTATCAGCCAAAGCCTTCGTGACGTCAGCGACTGAGCGGCGCACGCCGGATTGGACTGGAACGCCTGCTAGGCTAGGTCTGCTTCCGGCCGCGTTCGCAACGTGCATGTGTGCAAAGGGCGATGGGTCCGGACCCCTACGCTATAGGATTTAGACCGGCGTGCTGACGTCCCTGTTGTCCCTAGGTAGGGCTGCGACGTGTTGATCTTCCGAGGCCGGGCATGACCCAGAAAAGTGTGTCCGGCCAAATGGGATCGAGCGTGTTGGGAAATGTGGTGCACCCCTGCAGGGAAGTTAATCTATTCGAATAGCCGTGATCTTCGATAACAGGACGACTTGGAGTTGTACCTTGACCTTATGACAACTAGAACGGAATACTTGATAAAACACACCCTTCCAAGTGCCAGATACAACCCGGTGGTCGCTCTCTAACAGGGCGACGAGGAGAGGATCGCCGGTTAGGTTTATGCTATGCGATGATACTTGGTGAACTTACCATCTACTCTCTTCTTCTGCTGCAAGATGGAGGTGGCCAGAAGCGTAGTCTTCGATAGGAATAGCTATCCCCCTCTTATTCCGGCATTCTGCAGTTCAGCCCACATATGTTACCCCTTTTGCCATTTGATACCAATGCATACATATGTACTGTAGCTCCATGCTTGCGAGTACTTTGGATGAGTACTCACGGTTTCTTTGCTCCCTCTTTTCCCCCTTCTATACCCGATTGCTGCGACCAGATGATGGAGCCCAGGAGCCAAACGCCAACGTCGACGACGACTCCTACTACACTGGAGGTGCCTACTACTACGTGCAGCCCGCTGCCGACGACCAGGAGTAGTTTAGGAGGATCCCAGGCAGGAGGCCTGCGCCTCTTTCGATCTGTATCCCAGTTTGTGCTAGCCTTCTTAAGGAAAACTTGTTTAACTTATGTGTGTACTCAGATATTGTTGCTTTCGCTGACTCGTCTATGATCGAGCTCTTGTATTCGAGCCCTCGATGCCTCTGGCTTGTAATATGATGCTTGTATGACTTATTTTATTTGTAGAGTTGTGTTGTGATATCTTCCCGTGAGTCCCTGATCTTGATTGTACACGTTTGCGTGTATGATTAGTGTACGGTCAAATCGGGGGCGTCACAGGCGGAGATCCGAAAAAGGCCCCAAGATGGGATCTCGTGGATACAGAAAGTTACGCCGGTGTAATTAGGGTTTTGGCTCCGTATCTGGTAGTTTGGGGGTACATAGGTATATATATAGGAGGAAGGAGTACGTCGGTGGAGCAACATGGGCCCCGGGGGGGGGGGGGGGGGGGGGGGGGGGGGGGGGGGGGCTAGGCGCTCCCCTACCTCGTGCCTTCCTGGTTGATTGCTTGACGTAGGGTCCAAGTCCTCTGGACCATGTTCGTTCTGAAAATCACGTTCCCGAAGGTTTCATTCCGTTTGGACTCCATTTGATATTCTTTTTCTGCGAAAACCCTAAAATAAGCAAAAACAGCAATTCTGGGCTGGGCCTCCGGTTAATAGGTTAGTTCCAAAAAATAATGTAAAAGTGTATAATAAAGCCCAATAATGTCCAAAACAGGGTATAATATAGCATGGAACAATCAAAATTATAGATACGTTGGAGACGTATCACTATTTGACTTATTGTAAATGAACAAGGATGTGATAGACTTTGAAGGAGCAAAACAAAGTGCTTGCAGTTTTGACTGAGTCATGAGTACCATGCCCTGGGAGCCTGTTTCAGTCCATATAGAGCTTTTTCAAGCTTGCACACATAGGATGGTTTGGTTTTACTTTCGAACCCAGGAGGTTTGTTCATGTATCCTTCCTCTTCCAGAACACGACGAAGAAACGCGTTCTATAGATCTAGCTGTCTAAGGCTCCATCCCCTGGAAACAATAATAGATAATACAAGGCGAATAGTGGAAGCTTTAACAACGGGACTAAACGTGTCCTCATAATCAAGGGCATATCGCTGTTTAAAACCCTTCGCAACAAGTCTGGCCTTGTAGCGGTCTATGGTTCCATCAGATTTCCTTTTTATTCTCAAAACCCAGTTGCAATAAATTAAGTTTTTACCTCTCCGTGGGGGAACCAAATGCCATGTTTTATTTTTGCGGAGTACCATGTACTCCTCTTCCATGGCCTTCTTCCACCGTGTATCACTGAGTGCCTCCTCAGAAGTAGCCTGTAGAACATGCCAGACCAAACTTCACAACTTGTTTGTAATTGATAGGCTTAGTTACCCCTTTTTTGAGACGTGTATGCGGAGGAACAGTAGTTGTAGAAGAAGTTTCTGGCGCATGTGCAGAAGGTGATCCCAAGGCAGATCCTACCGGCGCACCTGTATCACCAGTGGGCGCACTGGTGGGATCTTCTGCGGCTCTCAAAAGAGCTCCAAAAGACGCCGCCGCCATTGCATGCGGAGCATAGGATCCTGCGCCATGTTGCTGGTCCATCAACGAACCATCATCACGTGATGATGGCCTGGGCCTAGGAGAATCCACACCGGACCGCGTGCCAGGTGACATGACAGGATCGGTGCTGGGATCCGCGTCTGACCCCCGCCCACTTGGAGGAGGACTTGGCCGCTGTGGCCGCATGTAGTGGCGGGGCCTGCTTGCGGCCCAGCATGTCCCAGTGGGCCTTGTGTCGCCACCAGATTGGAGCGGGCTAGAGACCGCGTCGGGGCCGATGGAGAGATGTTGCGTGCCGCGCGTACATTCGCTGGTGCCACGCCTGGTGGGCGACGTAGGTTCCTGAAGGAAATATGCCCTAGAGGCAATAATAAAGTTATTATTTATTTCCTTATATCATGATAAATGTTTATTATTCATGATAGAATTGTATTAACCGGAAACTTAGTACATGTGTGAATACACAGACAAACAAAGTGTCCCTAGTATGCCTCTACTTGACTAGCTCGTTAATCAAAGATGGTTAAGTTTCCTAGCCATGGACATGTGTTGTCATTTGATGAACCGGATCACATTATTAGAGAATGATGTGATGGACTAGACCCATCCGTTTGCTTAGCACTATGATCGTTTAGTTTATTGCTATTGCTTTCTTCATGACTTATACATGTTCCTATGACTATGAGATTATGCAACTCCTGAATACCGGAGGAAGACTTAGTGTGTCTATCAAACGTCACAACGTAACTGGGTCATTATAAAGATGCTCTACAGGTGTCTCCGATGATGTTTGTTGAGTTGGCATAGATCGAGATTAGGATTTGTCACTCAGATTGTCGGAGAGGTATCTCTGGGCCCTCTCTGTAATGCACATCACTATAAGCCTTGCAAGCAATGTGACTAATGAGTTAGTTGCAAGATGATGCATTACGGAACGAGTAAAGAGACTTTCCGGTAACGAGATTGAACTAGGTATTGAGATACCGACGACCGAATCTCGGGCAAGTAATATACCTATGACAAAGGGAACAAAGTATGTTGTCATGCGGTTTGACTGATAAAGATATTCGTAGAATATGTAGGAACTAATATGAGCATCCAGGTTCCGCTATTGGTTATTGACGGGAAGTAAGTCTCGGTCATGTCTACGTAGTCCTTGAACTCGTAGGGCCCGCACACTTAACGTTTGATGACGGTCGGTATTATGAGTTTATGTGTTTTGATGTACCGAAGGTAGTTCAGAGTCCTGGATGTGATCACGGACATGAAGAGGAGTCTCGAAATGGTCAAGACGTAAAGATTGATATATTGGACGATGTTATTTGGACACCAGATGAGTTCCGAGGGTCACCAGATAAATATCGGAGTGCCGGGGGGGTTATCGGAACCCCCGGGGAACTAATGGGATAACATGGGCCTTGAAAACTCTGGCATAAAACAGCTCGAAACAAAAACAAGAGATATTTGCATGGTACGGTGGTCAAAACCTCCGGGAGATTATATAATGAATTTTTACCGACCAAAACAAGTATCATGCAAGAAATCGGAGTACAGAAGGCATACGAGGTGCCCACGAGGCAGGGTGGCGCGCCCTCCACCCTCGTGGACGCCTCGTGTCCTTTCTGGACCGCTTCTTATTTTCCTATTTTTTAAATATTCCAAAATGGAGAAAAAATGCTATCAGAACTGTTTTGGAGTCGGTTTACTTACCGTACCACATACCTATTCCTTTTCGGAGTCTGAAACGTTCTGGAAAGTGTCCCTTATGTATTCCTCCGGGGTTACGGTTTCAATAACATTAGTTTCAACATTTATGGGATTACCTGAGATGTAATGTTTGATTCTGTGACCGTTCACCACCTTTGGATTTGTGCCTTCGAAGTTGTTGATTTTTATGGCACGGGAACGATAGACCTCCTCGATAACGTAAGGACCTTCCCATTTAGAGAGGAGTTTTCCTGCAAAAAATCTTAAACGAGAGTTGTATAGCAAAACATAATCACCTACATTAAACTCACGCTTTTGTATCCTTTTGTCATGCCATCTTTTAACTTTTTCTTCAAATAGTTTGGCATTCTCATAGGCCTGGGTTCTCCACTCATCAAGAGAGCTGATGTCAAATAGTCTCTTCTCACTGACAAGTTTGAAATCATAATTGAGCTCTTTAATGGCCCAATATGCCTTATGTTCTAGTTCGAGAGGTAAGTGGCATGCTTTTCCATAAACCATTTTATACGGAGACATACCCATAGGATTTTTATATGCAGTTCTATAGGCCTATAATGCATCATCAAGTTTCTTGGACCAATTCTTTCTAGATTTATTAACAATCTTTTGAAAAATTAATTTAAGCTTTCTATTACTCAGTTTTACTTGACCACTAGACCGTGGGTGGTATGGAGATGCAATTCTATGATTAACATCATACTCAGCAAGCATTTTATGAAAAGCACCATGAATAAAATGTGAACCACAATCAGTCATTAAATATCTAGGGACTCCAAACCTCAGAAAAATAAATTCTTTAAGCATCTTAATAGAGGTGTTATGATCAGCACTACTAGTTGGAATAGCTTCTACCCACTTAGTAACGTAATCAACATCAACTAAAATATGTGTATACCCATTAGAGGAAGGAAACGGTCCCATATAAGCAAAGCCCCAAACATCAAATGGTTCAATAACAAGTGAATAGTTCATAGGCATTTCTTGATGTCTACTAATATTACCAATTCTTCGACATTCATCACAAGACAAGACAAACTTACGGGCATCCTTGAAAAGAGTAGGCCAATAAAAACCGAATTGCAGTACCTTATGTGCAGTTCTATCTCCAGCGTGGTGTCCTCCATAAGCCTCGGAGTGACACTTGCGTACGATCTGTTCCTGTTCATGCTCAGGTACACAACGTCTAATAACACCATCTACTCCTTCTTTATAAAGGTGCGGGTCATCCCAGAAGTAATGTCTTAAATAATAGAAAAACTTTTTCTTTTTCTGGTATGTGAAACTAGGTGGTATAAATTTAGCAACAATGTAATTGGAATAATCAGCATACCATGGAGCAGTACGAGAAGCATTTATGACATCTAATTGTTCATCAGAGAACCTATCATCAATACGTAGTGGGTCATCAAGAACATTTTCTAACCTAGACAAGTTGTCTGCAATGGGGTTCTCAGCTCCCTTTCTATCAATAATATGCAAATCAAATTCTTGTAGCAAGAGAACCCATCTAATAAGTCTAGGTATTTAATAACATCATCTTCAGTGTGAACAGTTACTTTAGAATCAACAATATAAGGTCTGAACTTATCACAAGCAAATACAACTGCTAAAAATTCTTTTTCAGTAGTAGCATAATTTCTCTGGGTACTGTCTAGAGTTTTACTAGCATATTGGATAACATTTAATTTCTTATCAACTCTTTGTCCTAGAACAACACCTACAACATAATCACTAGCATCACACATAATTTCAAAGGGTAAATTCCAATCAGGTGGCTGAACAATAGGTGCAGAAATCAAGGGTTTATTAAGTATTTCAAATGCTTCTACATAATCATCATCAAAGAGAAAAAGGAACATCTTTTTGTAAGAGATTAGTCAGAGGCCTAGAATTTTTTTAGAAGTCTTTATTGAACCTCCTATAAAAACCGGCATGACTGATACGTCTCCAATGTATCTATAATTTTGGATTGTTCCATGCTATTATATTATCTGTTTTGGATGCTTAATGGGCTTTAATATACCTTTTTATATTATTTTTGGGACTAACCTACTAACCAAAGGCCCAGTGCAAATTGTTGTTTTTTTTCCTATTTTAGTTTTTCGCAGAAAAGGAATATCAAACGGAATCCAAATGGAATGAAACCTTTGGGAGAGTTATGTTTGGAACAAACGTGATCCAGGAGACTTGGAGTGGACGTCAAGAAAGAAGCAAGGATGCCACGAGGCAGGAGGGCGCGCCCAGGGGGGTAGGCGCACCCCCACCCTCGTGGGCCCCTCGCAGCTCCACCGACATACTTCTTCCTCCTAGATATACCCATATACCCCGAAAACATCCAGGAGCACCCGTGAGATACTACTTGTACTTCCAAATATCCTTAAACCTAGTTTTGCCATGAGAGTCCACCTTATCTACCTATGGATTGAGTAAGATCCTTCAAGTAAGTTGTCATCGTTGCAAGCAATAAAAATTTCTCTCTAAATATGTATGATTTATTAGTGTGGAGAAAATGAGCTTTATACGATCTTGTGATGTGGAAGAAATAAAAGCGACGGACTGCATAATAAAGGTCCATATCACAAGTGGCAATATAAAGTGACGTTCTTTCGCATTAAGATTTTGTGCATCCAACCATAAAAGCACATGACAACCTCTGCTTCCCTCTGCGAAGGGCCTATCTTTTATTCTTGTCGTATACTTCATATAAGAGTCATGGTGATCTTCACCTTTCCTTTTTACATTTTATCCTTTGGCAAGAGCAATGTGTTGGAAAGATCCTGATATATATAGCTAATTGGATGTGAGTTTTCATGAACTATTATTGTTGACATTACCCTTGAGGTAAAAAGTTGGGAGGCAAAACTATAAGCCCCTATCTTTCTCTGTGTCCGATTAAAACTTCATAACCATAAATATCGCGTGAGTGTTAGCAATTGTGAAAGACTAATGATGGTTGAGTATGTGGACTTGCTGAGAAGCTCTTATATTGAATCTTTCCTATGTTATGATAAATTGCAATTGCTTCAATGACTGAGATTATAGTTTGTTAGTTTTCAATGAAGTTTCTGATTCATACTTGAGTGTGTGAATGAATTGTTACTTTAGCATAAGAGATCATATGACAATATATATATATATATATATATATATATATATATATGTTGCTGTTCTAAGAATGATCATGATGCCCTCATGTCCGTATTTTATTTTTATCGACACCTCTATCTCTAAATACGTGGACATATTTTTCGATTTTGGCTTTCGCTTGAGGACAAGCGAGGTCTAAGCTTGGGGGAGTTGATACGTACATTTTGCATCATGCTTTTATATCGATATTTATTGCATTATGGTCTGTTATTACACATTATGTCACAATACTTATGCCTATTCTCTCTTATTTTACAAGGTTTACATGAAGAGGGGGGATGCCGGCAGCTGGAATTCTGGGTTGGAAAAGGAGCAAATATTAGAGTCCTATTCTGCACATCTCCAAAAGTCCTGAAACTCCACGGGAATCATTTTCAAAAAATATAAAAAATATTGGGTGAAAGAAGTACCAGAGGGGGGCCACCCACCGTCCACGAGGGTGGGGGGCGCGCCCCTACCTAATGGCCCCCCTGGTGGCTCTTTGATGCCTATCTTTGGCTATATGGAGTCTTTCGTCCAGGAAAAAATCATAAGCTAGTTCACGGGACGAAAATCCGCCGCCACGAGGCGGGACCTTGGCGGAACCAATCTAGGGCTCCGGCGGAGCTGTTCTGCCAGGGAAACTTCCCTCTGGGAGGGGGAAATCATCACCATCGTCATCACCCGCGATCCTCTCATCGAGAGGGGGTCAATCTCCATCAACATCTTCACCAGCACCATCTCATCTCAAACCCTAGTTCATCTCTTGTATCCAATCTTTGTATCGAAACCTCAGATTGGTACCTGTGGGTTGCTAGTAGTGTTGATTACTCCTTGTAGTTGATGCTAGTTGGTTTACTTGGTGGAAGATCATATGCTCAGATCCATTATGCATATTAATACCCCTCTGATTATGAACATGAATATGATTTGTGAGTAGTTACGTTTGTTCCTGAGGACATGGGAGAAGTCTTGCTATAAGTAGTCATGTGAATTTGGTATTCGTTCGATATTTTGATGAGATGTATGTTGTCTTTCCTCTAGTGGTGTCATGTGAACGTCGACTACATGACACTTCACCATTGTTTGGGCCTAGGGGAAGGCATTGGGAAGTAATAAGTAGATGATGGGTTGCTAGAGTGACAGAAGCTTAAACCCTAGTTTATGAGTTGCTTCATAAGGGGCTGATTTGGATCCATATGTTTCATGCTATGGTTAGGTTTACCTTAATACTTCTGTTGTAGTTGTGGATGCTTGCAATTGGGTTAATCATAAGTGGGATTCTTGTCCAAGTAGGGGCAGTACCCAAGCACTAGTCCACCCACATATCAAATTATCGAAGTACCAAATGCGAATCATATGAACATGATTAAAACTAGCTTGACGATAATTCCCATGTGTCCTCGGGAGCGCTTTACTTTATATAAGAGTTTGTCCAGGCTTGTCCTTTGCTACAAAAAGGATTGGGCCATATTGCTGCACCTTATTTACTTTACTATTTGTTACCCGTTACCAATTACCTTATCACAAAACTACCTGTTACTGATAATTTTAGTGCTTGCAGAAAATACCTTGATGAAAACCGCTTATCATTTCCTTCTACTCCTCGTTGGGTTCGACACTCTTGCTTATCGAAAAGGCTACGATAGATCCCCTACACTTGTGGGTCATCATTAACATTTAAAAAAAATACTATCTAGGCTGCAATATTAGTTAACAATGCATTATGTGTCTTTTTTTCATACCGGTACTGATTCACATTGAGGATGAACACCCCAACAAAATCAGGATTGGACATGAAATTAAAGATAAATTTGCTTGAGATACCCAATAAATAAGGACATACATGACAAAAAATAAAAGCAGAACCCAATCAAGATGAGATGTCCGCTATAAAAGAAACAAAAGAGAAAAAGCAGAGGAGATCCGATAAAGATGAGATAGATGTTGAGATATTCTCCTATATATATAAGAAGAAGAAGAAAAAGAGGACATGCATGAAAAAAGAGTAAAAAAGAGGCATGCATGACAAAAAATAAAATAAAAGATAAGTTTGATAAGATATAAATAGTGATGAAATAGGGAACAATACGTGTGACATGTTTGGCAAGAAATAATGATGAAATAGGGGCGCAAGTACCTGCGTCCATAGGAGACCATACAAAATGTTCCTTTTCAGACGAAAAATCTCCTTTTATGATTAAAAAATCATGTATCTTTTTAACAACTCTTCATGTATTTAAGAAATATGCATGTGAAAAAAGTGTTCAAGAGTTACTGTTGGGGAACGCAGTAATTTCCAAAAAATTTCCTACGCACACGCAAGATCCATGTAGGTGATGCATAACAACGAGAGGGGAGAGTGTTGTCCACGTAGCCTCGTAGACCGAAAGCGGAAGCGTTATGACAATGTGGTTGATGTAGTCGTACGTCTTCACGATCCGACCGATCCTAGCACGGAAGGTACGGCACCTCCGCGATCTGCACACGTTCAGCTCGGTGACGTCCCACAAACTATAGATCTAGCTGAGTGTCAAGGGAGAGTTTCGTCAGCACGATGGCATGATGACGGTGATGATGAAGTTACTGACGCAGGGCTTCGCCTAAGCTCAACAACGATATGACCGAGGTGGAAATATGTGGAGGGGGGCACCACACATGGCTAAACAATCAACTTCTATGTTCTAGGGTGCCCCCCTCCCCACGTATATAAAGGAGGGAAGGGGAGGCCGGATGGCCTCTCTAGGCGCGCCAAGGGGGAGGAGTCCTCCTACTAGGAGTAGGACTCCCCCCTTTCCTAGTCCCACTAGGAATAGAAGGAAGAGGGGGAAGGAGAAAGGAAAGGGGGGCCGCCCCCCCAACCAATTCGAATTGGGCTTGGGGGGGCGCCCCCTCCTAGGCTATCTTCTCTTCTCTCCCACTAAGGCCCATTAAGGCCCATATACTTCCCGGGGGGTTTCGGTAACCCCCCGATACTCTGGTAAATGCCCGAACTCACCCGGAACCATTCCGATGTCCAAACATAGCCTTCCAATATATCGATCTTTATGTCTCGACCATTTCGAGACTCCTCTTCATGTCCGTGATCATATCCAGGACTTCGAACTACCTTCGGTACATCAAAACACATAAACTCATAATACCGATCATCACCGAACGTTAAGCATGTGGACCCTACGGGTTCGAGAACTATGTATACATGACCGAGACTCATCTCCGGTCAATAACCACTAGTAGAACCTGGATGCTCATATTGGTTCCTACATATTCTACGAAGATCTTTATCGGTCAAACCGCATAACAACATACGTTGTTCCCTTTGTCATCAGTATGTTACTTGCCCGAGATTCGATCATCGATATCTCAATACCTATTTCAATCTCGTTACCGGCAAGTCTCTTTACTCGTTCCTTAATGCAATATCCTGTAACTAACTCATTAATCACATTGCTTTCAAGGCTTATAGTGATGTGCATTACCGAGAGGCCCCAGAGATACCTCTCCGATACACGGAGTGAAAAATCCTAATCTCGATCTATGCCAACTCAACAAACACCATCAGAGACACCCGTAGAGCATCTTTATAGTCACCCAGTTACGTTGTGCCATTTGATAGCACACTAAGTGTTCCTCTGGTATTCAGGAGTTGCATAATCTCATAGTCATAGGAACATGTATAAGTTATGGAGAAAGCAATAGCAGTAATGTCGTGGAATTGTCACGGCAGATGTCCTTAGTGTCAGGACTTAGTCGCGAGGCCAATGCATCTATGTGGTAGCTTGAGAGGGGTTGAGCAGGACGAGAGACGCGATGTTTTACCCAGGTTCGGCCCCTCACGGTGGAGGTAAAAGCCTACATCCTGCTTCATTGATATTGATGATAATGATCACGATTACAAGAGTGCTCTATCTCGAGAGCTATTGTCTAAACCTAACTTTTCCAACTTGTGGAACTTGTCAATCTTGTCCCTCTTGGGGTGCCCTGCCCCTCCTTATATATGTTGAAGGGGCGGGTTACATGTGGAGTCCCATTAGGATTAGGACTAGTCTACCTTCTAATACAAACCGGATACAAGTCCGGGTCTTAACTCCTTGTAAGGTAAATATTCCTCACGCCTTTCCTCTTAAACAGGCCCACCATTAACATAAACCAGCCTTCTGGGCCTTGGGCCTTGTCATTCATCTGACCCGTCCGCCGGGTCACCAGTGTGTCATAATGTTCCGGCGGGTTGCATGTAAACTGCCAGGTCAGGGCGGGTCGCCAGTGAATCGCCAAGTGTAAACCGGGTCTCAAGTAAACCGCCAAGTCCAGCCGGGTTATACTTCCGGCCGGTTTACGCCGCGGGGTATATCCCCGACATTAGCCCCTAGTTTAATTTGGATTTATCCATGTTAAACTAATCCTGTAAAACAAACACAAGAACAAACTTGACAGATTATGCTCCGGGTTAAGAATTCTTGTAAACCGGCACCTGATCATCCTTAATTCCTTGTCATTTCCTTCTTCTAGAAAATCCGAGTCAATAGACCAGCTTCATAATCAATTTGCTGACACCAGTTTGTCATAGTGAAATATTGTGAAGAATAACTCCTTTGACTTCAGCTCCCAATGCTTAACAAAAATATTGGCCTTTGAAATAATCATTTGATCTTCAGCCGGTTTAAGAATGTAGAACTTGCAGGTTTGAGAATGTAGAACTGTGCCGGTTTAAGACTTGAACTCGCCGGTTTATCATTGCCGGTTTACAAATATTGATGGCACCAGGTCATAATTGTAGTTAACATGAAGCTTGAAAATATACCTCTTATATGCCTAACACTTGTAGCCCCCAAGTCTTAAGAAGGTAGCATAGCAACAGCTTAAGACTTGCTTCAATATGAATATCACAATCTTGAAGAAATCCAGGTTGTTCATCAATCACTAGTCAGAATTGAGTATTCTACATATCTAGCCCCCAAGTGCCGGGTTGTCATGCTTGCAGCAACCTGGGACTTGAAATTGCCTTATTCTCATAAAAACTTCAACCAGTGTAGCCCCCAAGGGCTGGGTCATTATGCAATAATGAACAGGGACTTTGTAAATATAATCTTGTAAACTTTGATCATCAGCGTGTAGCCCCTAAGGGCCGGCTCAGTAAGATAATATTGAGCTGGGACTTTGATATATTCTTTAATGAAAATAACATCATATGATGTAACCCCCATCATGGGGCTTGAATTCACGTCCACAAGGTTAAGAGCCTTGTGCTTTACCAACTGAGCAGTGGACCCTTCAATGTAATGGATAAAAAGCTTTGTACCTTAAATTGTTGACAGAGGCAATTGGTAGCCCCCAAGGGCCGGCTCATTACAATGTGATGAGTCGGGTCTTCAATAAGGTGAGCAAAAAATGAGTTTGCATTAGCCCCCAAGTGTCATGGTGCATGCTTGCAGCGGCATGAGACTTTTGTATTTGATGTAATTTCTACTGAAATAATGTAGCCCCCAAGTGCCGGGTCATAAGCCTGCAGCAACTCGGGACTATTCCTTCAATTGTAGAATAAATCATATCTATTGATAATATGATAGCCATTGCGCTAAAGCAACTTTGAAAACCTTAATCATAATACTGGTTATTGATAACCATAATAAAAATCCATCCATGTTGGCTATTTGAATAATATACCCAATGATTTATAACCGCATAATTCCAATGGCGCAATCCAAATTTATACTGGCGACTTATAGTCCAAAGCCAGGCCGGGTCAATAAACACCGGTGATTTGTAATTATGCTTTATTCAACCTGTTTCTGCATACAACAAGTTTAAAGTGTCCTGGCGGTTTACCGCCGGACGGGTCATAATGCCCAACATATAACCCGGGTTTATAACCAAGGCTGCACTTAAGAATAATCAAATATGAAATAGATCATACCTATGACATTGAATCACATCGTTGGTTTACCAACTTTTTTTAGTAAGGGTGATAACCCAAATCTTGAGTATGATAACTCCCGTCATATTTTGCCGGTTTGTAATAAAACCGTGTCGGGTTGTAATAAACACCGGATAATCATCCTGGCAACTTATAGTCAATGCCAGACCGGGCTAAGAAAACTCCGGTTTATAATTGAGTTTGTACTAACAACTGATAGTTGAAAGCTTGTGCCGGGTTAAGAAACACCGGACTGATGAAATGACTTATAGTCTGGCCGGGTCAATGGACGCCGGTTTACCTTAAAACCTTATCAAAGGAGAAGAAACTTTGACAAAAAGCAAATGAAAAAACTTGTAGTCGAGGCTTTTCAAGGGCTGCCAGGCCCAAACTCGAGGCTTTTCGTGGGCTGCCAGGCCGCTGAGTTAAACCATTTGACAAAGCCTTTTAAGATGGGCCTCCAACTAACCAATCGTCGTTTTAACTTTGACAAGTTCAGGGTCTGTATAAGAGTAACTTGTCAAACGTTCGACGGGTCATGCCAGGATTACCTGGATAGGAGTGGCTTACTTGATGAAGGCAGGTTAACCCGGGGTTTTAGGTGAATACACCAGGCTTCCAAGCCGTGGGTCGATACCCAATTACAAGGGTCCTTTCAAACTCTTTATTACTTTACACAAAGAGCCCCCAAGTAACTTTGTGAGCTGTGCTCAATGTGTGCCTATGTTTGAGTTGTGGTGTGCAGCAAACTCTTTTTGGCCCCTTGGGTGTGAAGCTCCCAAGCTTTGTTGTGGCATGATAGCCGGATTAATGGACAGGACTCCGCTTTGCAAGCAGAAGCCCCCATGTGATATATTTCTGAGCTGTGCTCGCCGGGTGCCTATGTTTGAGTTGTGGTGTGCAACAAACTCTCTTTGGCCCCTGATGATAATATTGTCTTGATAGCCGCATCAAGAGGGTAGTAACGCCATGTTCTCTTTGGTGAATACACCTATGTTTGAACAGGAAGCCCCCAAGTAATCATATGAAGATGAGCCCATAAAGCAGGACACCCATGTTTGAACCGTGCATCATGGCAGCAAGTTCTCTTTGGCAACCTTTAATTTTCTGAGAACTAGAATCTTGCGAGAGATTAATTCTTTTTGAACCGGAACTTTAAACCGGATTTGAAAGCTTCAAAACTTTGTGAGAGATAGATTATCCTTGAGCCGGATGTTTGAACCGGATTTGAGAGTTTAAAAGCTTTGTAAGAGATAAATTTACCTTGAGCCGGATGTTGGAACCGGATTTGAGAGCTTCAAAGCTTTGCGGGAGAGAGATGTCTCTTAAACCGGATTTTAAACCGGAATCTATATTTTGAGCCGACAATTTTCTGACGGCCTTTAAATTTTCATCAATATGGCGGTGTCCTCCGGAACCGGGTTATCATTCCCTCCAATGACCCGGAGTTCCCGTGTCATGTCATTGTAGCCCCCAAGTCTCAAGACGACTCGAGGAGTTGGCTTGAGATTCTCCATATTTAACCGTGATATAAACCGGCATGAGTTATTCAATAGCATAGTGATATAATAATCCCTTTTTACAGTAGACAATTTGTCCTGCATTGGAAAACTTGCAAGCCAAAGTAATTGCTCTTTTAAAGAAAGCAATATATAATATAACAATATAATGGATGGATTTCACCTGATATGTTAGGTCAGAAATTATGCGCCGCAGAGTTGATGATCACCATCGTGAAGCTGAAATCAATCACGGCCGAGTCGGCCGTGCGAGAAGACAGATGAGCCGGCCGCGGTGTTGTAAGCCGGTATGGACGAACAAGTTGTCCTCCTCATTGTAAGCCGGCACGGACGAGTGAACCGGCCGCGACAACGGACGGGTGCGTCGTCCGTGGCGTTGTAAGGCGGCGCGGACGGCAAGTCGGCCGACGTGTTGATGCAAAATGGACCGCAACACACATGTCCGTGAAGCTGTGCGGCACAGCCGAACGCGCATCCGCGGTATAATGGCATAAACAATTGTCCTAATGTTTGTGAATGACAATGATCTATATGCCACGTCAGAGGCGGCTCAATATAATCTCGGTGGTCCAAGCAGACCGGTGACTCCCGGCGGCTCAATAAACGCTAGTCCAAAAGTGATGCTGGCACGCGCGTTATGCGGCACTTTTGTAATGAATAATGGTCCTGCGAAAAAATATCACAGACCAACGTAATTGTTTTTTGATAAAAACAATATGTGCTAATAAAATATACATGAAGGATAGCACCTAGGTTTTTTTTGTTGGACGGACGAGTTGGCCGCAACATTGTAAAACGGTGCGGACGGGAGGATCAATCACAAGCACAGTAAGCCGTGCGCACGACGAGTCAATCATGGGCACAATCCCGGCTAATTGATGTAAACCGGACTGTGGTGGTCGGCGGCCTGCGCGCGCATGCCTGTTGAGCAGCGTGGCATGGACGAATTCTAGTGCATGCACTCCGTATCCGCAATATAATGGCATAAAAAATTATCCTGTGTAAAAATATTATAGGGCAAAGTAATTGTTCATTGAAAAAAACAATAAATGTTAATAAAATAAATTTAGATAGATTTCACCTGATTTGTCCGGATGACAGATGATCCGTTCAACGCCACAGAAACGGCTCAGGGCCGGTGACTCAATATAACCCCAGCGGTTTAACATAGCAGAGGCGGTTCAACGCAACCCTAATGGCTCAACATAGCAGAAGCGGCTCAACACTGATAAACATCTGATATTTGTGTCAAACAAACACGGACACTGATGCTTGGTGCACGTCCTGATGATGTGCGTTCCCTTCAGTCTTATTAGTCTGGAACAGCACTAATAGTGCTCAAGTTGTTTCATGGATGTTGACTTTTTCTTCTGGCCGGCTTGTCCATACTAGAAAACTTGCATTGATGCTTCTTGTGTGATACTAGTTCAGAAAACGGCTGAGCTACGGCGGGCATTGAGCTACGGCGGGCATAAAGGAGGCGGCGCAGGTGAAGCCGTAGGAGTAAGGATGACAATTTTATCTATGGACATGGACATTTATGGATATCCAACCCAAATGGATAGGGTTTGGATATGCTTTTGTGTTCATGGGCGGTGCCCAAACCTGACTCAATTGTTCGTCGATAGGGTATGGATATAATCTTGTATCCGTGGATATACCCAAACCCGACCCGATAGTATGACTTAATGGGGGAAAATCTGCTATCCCTACCCCACGGTCATATGTCCCACAACAATTTTACATTTTTTTAATCTAAAACATGCATAAGAAATTACACAATCCCCATCGTAACTTTTTTTAGTTGACATTCAATCCCCTCTGTAACATACTCCAACACCCCTTTCCTTATTTTTACCTCCTTAAATGATTCGTCATTCTCATCTGTTAGAAAAATACTAAATGATCTTAGGTTGTTAGTGGATGTTGATTTACCATAAGTGAAGCATAGCCTACCACGAGGTGAAGAATGGAAGAGTTTATGTTAATATTGTGTTATGTCTTATTTATATGTCCCGAGAGGACTCAATAAATATCCAATGGGTATGAATATCCATCGGATTTGGACATGGACACAATTTTTCATCCATGAATTTTTTCATGAGTGGGCAAAGACTGTTGTCATGGACATGGATATGGATTTGAGATTGTTCAATCTGATCCAAATCCGACCCATTGCCATCCTTATGTAGGAGCCTGCTCCAGGGCAGCTTGCAGACGGGACTGACCGGCAAGGCGGCGACTCGCCGTACAGAGGAAGATGGCGAGTTAAACAGAGGAGTCCGAATCCATTGATAATTTGCTTCCCGGGTCGTGGCTGTTGTCCAGTTGAACAGATCGGGTCGTGGTCTTCGCTTTGGTAATTGAAAAACTGAACCAATGCCACTAGTAGTTTCACGTACTAGTACTAATACTAGTTGCTGACTTGATCAAAACAAGGGCTGGCTGGGACTTGATCAAAACAATGATTAAAAAACGAACTCTGGATCTTGCTGGATAGATTATTCTCATGGACAGTATTCAAGTACTTGGTGAGTCACGAACAGTAGCAGCGAAGCAGTACTCGGGATTTGACCCTTGCTCACACACACGCAGGCTGATACGGATTGATCTGATACGGCGGTCGCAGCATAATTTCCTGCCGGCCTCGACGACACACAACTGTAGCCGCAAAAATTGATTTTCTATTCGGTTTCGACGGATCGCGTCAAACGGTGATATACAGGAGACCCAAAATCCTAAACTCCCTTGAACTCAATTTCATCGGCGTCACCGTTGACCACTTTTTCAATCTTGACCAATGATCTCATAATTGGTGTGAATTCTTCCACGCCGGCTCTTGTTCAGCCGGAAAATTGCAAACTCCTCGATCTCTAGGGAGATCCCTCCAATAACTCAACACCATCATGCGTGGGCCCCACGGTGGGCGCCAATTATCGTGGAATTGTCACGGTAGATGTCCTTAGTGTCAGGACTTAGTCGCGAGGCCAACATATCTATATGGTAGCTTGAGAGGGGTTGAGCGGGACGAGAGACACGATGTTTTACCCAGGTTCGGCCCCTCACGGTGGAGGTAAAAGCCTACATCCTGCTTCATTGATATTGATGATGATTATCACGATTACAAGAGTGCTCGATCATCGTGCTAAGCTAACGGATGGGTCAAGTCAATCACATCATTATCTAATGATATGATCCCGTTCATCAAATGACAACTCTTTGTCCATGGCTAGGAGACTTAACCATCTTTGATTAATGAGCTAGTCAAGTAGAGGCATACTAGTGACACTCTGTTTGTCTATGTATTCACACATCAACTAAGTTTCCGGTTAGTACAGTTCTAGCATGAATAATAAACATTTATTATGATATAAGGAAATATAAATAACAACTTTATTATTGTCTCTAGGGCATATTTCCTTCACATAGATTGCAACATATCTAATAAAGTGCGGTTATGACGTTCGGACACACCATTACACCGTGGTCCTTCAGGTGGCTTGAGTTGCGAAACTATTACACATTGTTTCAAATGAAGACCAAACTCATAACTCAAATATTCACCTCCACAGTCAGATCGTAGAAACTTAATTTTCTTGTTACGATGATTTTACACTTCACTCTGAAATTCTTTGCACTTTTCAAATGTTTTAGACTTATGTTTCATCAAGTAGATACACCCATATCTTCTTAAATCATCTATGAAGGTAAGAAAATTTTGATACCCGCCGCGAGCATCAACACTCATTGGACCGCATACATCAGTATGTATTACTTCCAACAAGTCTGTTGCTCGCTCCTTTGTTCCGGAGAACGGAGTCTTAGTCATCTTGCCCATGAGGCATGGTTCACAAGTTTCAAGTGATTCATAATCAAGTGATTCCAAAATCCCATCAGCATGGAGTTTCTTCATGCACTTTACACCAATATGACCTAAACCGCAGTGCACAAATAAGTTGCACTATCATTATTAAACTTATATCTTTTGGCTTCAATACTATGAACATGTGTATCATTACTATCAAGATTTAGTAAAAATGGACCACTCATCAAGGGTGCATGACCATAAAAGATATTACTCATATAAATAGAACAACCATTATTCTCTGATTTAAATGAATAACCGTCTCGCATCAAACAAGATCCAGATATAATGTTCATGCTCAACGCTGGAACCAAATAACAATTATTTAGGTCTAAAACCAATCCCGAAGGTAGATGTAGAGGTAGCGTGCCGACGGCGATCACATCGACTTTGGAACTATTTCCCACCCGCATCGCCACCTCATCCTTAGCCAATCTTTGCTTAATCCATAGCCCCTGTTTCGAGTTGCAAATATTAGCAATAGAACCAGTATCAAATACCCAAGCGCTACTGCGAGCATTTGTAAGGTACACATCAATAACATGTATATCAAATATACCTTTCACTTTGCCATCCTTCTTCTCTGCCAAATACTTGGGGCAGTTCCGCTTCCAGTGACCAGTCCCTTTGTAGTAGAAGCACTCAGTCTCAGGCTTAGGTCCATACTTGGGCTTCTTCACTTGAGCAGCAACTTGCTTGCCGTTCTTCTTGAAGTTCCCCTTCTTCCCTTTACCCTTTTTCTTGAAACTGGTGGTCTTGTTGACCATCAACACTTGATGCTCCTTCTTGATTTCTACCTCCGCAACCTTTAGGATTGCGAAGAGCTCGGGAATTGTCTTATCCATCCCTTGCATATTATAGTTCATCATGATGCTCTTGTAGCTTGGTGGTTGTGATTGAAGAACTCTGTCAATGACACTATCATCAGGAAGATTAACTCCCAGTTGAGTCACGTGGTTGTGGTACCTAGACATTCTGAGTATATGTTCACTGACAGAACTATTCTCCTCCATTTTGCAGCTGTAGAACTTATTGGAGACTTCATATCTCTCAATCCGGGCATTTGCTTGAAATATTAACTTCAACTCCTGGAACATCTCATATACTCCATGACGTTAAAAACATCGTTGAAGTCCCGGTTCTAAGCCTAAAGCATGGCACACTGAACTATTGAGTAGTCATCAGCTTTGCTCTGCCAGACGTTCATAACGTCTGGCGTTGCTCCTGCAGTGGGTTTATCACCTAACTGTGCTTCCAGGACATAATTCTTCTGCGCAGTAATGAGGATAATCCTCAAGTTATGGATCCAGTCCGTGTAATTGCTACCATCATCTTTCAACTTAGCTTTCTCTGGGAACACATTAAAATTCAACGGAACAACATCACAGGTCATCTATCTACAACAACATAGACATGCAAAATACTATCAGGTACTAAGTTCATGGTAAATATTACTTAAGAACTCCCACTTAGATAGACATCCCTCCAATCATCTAAGAGATCACGTGACCCATATCAACTAAACCATGTTCGATCATCACGTGTGATGGAGTAGTTTTCAATGGTGCTCGACCTTTCGGTCTTAGTGTTCCGATGCCATATCTTCATATGCTAGGCTCATCAAGTTTAACCCGAGTATTCCGCGTGTGCAAAAACTGGCTTGCACCCGTTGTATGTGAATGTAGAGCTTATCACACCCGATCATCACGTGGTGTCTCGGCACGACGAACTGTAGCAACGGTGCATACTCAGGAGGAACACTTATACCTTGAAATTTAGTGAGAGATCATCTTATAATGCTACCGCCGAACTAAGCATAATAAGATGCATAAAGGATAAACATCACATGCAATCAATATAAGTGATATGATATGGCCATCATCATCTTGTGCCTTTGATCTCCATCTCCAAGGCACCATCATGATCACCATCGTCACCGGCTTGACACCTTGATCTCCATCGAAGCATCGCTGTCGTCTTGCCAACTATTGCTTCTATGACTATCGCTACCGCTTAGTGATAAAGTAAAACAATTACATGGAGATCGCATTTCATACAATAAAGCGACAACCATATGACTCCTGTCAGTTGCCGATAACTCTATTACGAAGCATGATCATCTCATACAATAAAATTTAGCATCATGTCTTGACCATATCACATCACAACATGCCCTGCAAAAACAAGTTATACGTCCTCTAGTTTGTTGTTCCAAGTTTTATGTGGCTCCTACGGGCTGAGCAAGAACCGTTCTTACCTACGCAACAAAAACCACAATGCGGTATAGTGATTGCTTTTTGATCTTCAGAAAGAACCCTGTTCATTGAATCTGATTCAACTAAAGTTGGAGAAACTAACACCCACTAGCCACCTGTGTATGAAGCACGTCGGTAGAACCAGTCTCGCGTAAGCGTACGCGTAATGTCAGTATGAGACGCTTCATACAACAATACCGCTGAATCATGAATCAACTAGTGACAGCAAGCAATATGTATATACCCACGCCCACAACTCCTTTGTGTTCTACTCGTGCATATAACATCTACGCATAGACTTGGCTCGGATGCCACCGTTGAGGAACGCAGTAATTTCAAATAGTTTCCCACGCACACGCAAGATCCATCTAGGTGATGCATAGCAACAAGAGGGGAGAGTGTTGTCCACGTACCCTCGTAGACCGAAAGCGGAAGCATTATGACAACGCAGTTTATGTAGTCGTACGTCTTCACGATCCGACTGATCGTAGCACCGAAGGTACAGCACCTCCGTGATTTGCACACGTTCAGCTCAGTGACGTCCCACGAACTCTAGATCTAGCTGAGTGTCAACGGAGAGCTTCGTCAGCACGACGGCGTGATGACGATGATGATGAAGTTACCGATGCAGGGATTCGCTTAAGCTCTCCAACGATACGACCGAGGTGGAAATCTGTGGAGGGGGGCACCGCACACGGCTAAACAATCAACTTCCGTGTTCTAGGTTTCCCCTTCCCCACCTATATAAAGGAGGGAGGGGGAGGCAGGCCGACCTCTCTAGGTGTGCCAAGGGGGAGGAGTCCTCCTCCTAGTAGGAGTAGGACTCCCCCCTTTCCTAGTCCCACTAGGAATAGAAGGAAGAGGGGGAAGGAGAAAAGAAAGGGGGCCCGACTACCACCCAATTCGGATTGGGCTTGGGGGGGGGGGCTCCTAGGCTTCCTTCTCTTCTCTCCCACTAAGGCCCATTATGCCCTATATACTCCCCGGGGGGTTCCGGTAACCCCAGGTACTCCGGTAATTGCCCGAACTCACCCAGAACCATTCCAATGTCCAAACATAGCCTTCCAATATATTGATCTTTATGTCTCGACCATTCTGAGACTCCTCCTCATGTTCTGGATCATATCCAGGACTTTAAACTACCTTCGGTACATCAAAACACATAAACTCATAATACCGATCGTCACCGAACGTTAAGCGTGCGGACCCTACGGGTTCGAGAACTATGTAGACATGACCGAGACTCATCTCCGGTCAATAACCACTAGCGGAACCTGGATGCTCATATAGGTTCCTACATATTCTACGAAGATCTTTATCGGTCAAACCGCATAACAACATACGTTGTTCCCTTTGTCATTGGTATGTTACTTGCCCGAGATTCGATCATCGGTATCTCAATACCTATTTCAATCTTGTTACCGACAAGTCTCTTTACTCGTTTCGTAATGCAATATCCCGTAACTAACTC